>NW_027225949.1:0-35802 GCF_038994185.2 Dermacentor albipictus | reverse complement strand
CATATCGTCTGGTTTTGCAGAAAACTGCATCTGCGTCTACCAAAAGTTGCATATGCATGCTTAAAACGAGTTTTGGCACAAATCCATGTGCGGCTTCTAAAAAGAGCAGCATTGGCATGCTTTTCACGTCGTTTGGTAGAAATCCACACGCGCGTTCTGCCAAAAGCACCATTTGCATGCATATCGTGTGGTTTTGCAGAAAACTGCATCCGCGTCTAGCAAAACTTGCATATGCATGCTTAAAACGCGTTTTGGCACAAATCCATGTGCGGCTTCTAAAAAGAGCAGCATTGGCATGCTTTTCATGTCGTTTGGTAGAAATCCACACGCGCGTTCTGCCAAAAGCACCATTTTCATGCATATCGTGTGGTTTTGCAGAAAACTGCATCCGCGTCTAGCAAAACTTGCATATGCATGCTTAAAACGCGTTTTGGCACAAATCCATGTGCGGCTTCTAAAAAGAGCAGCATTGGCATGCTTTTCATGTCGTTTGGTAGAAATCCACACGCGCGTTCTGCCAAAAGCACCATTTGCATGCATATCGTGTGGTTTTGCAGAAAACTGCATCCGCGTCTACCAAAAAAGTGCATGTGCTTGCTTAAAACGCGTTTTGGCACAAATCCATGTGCAGGTGCAAAAAGAGCAGCATCGCCATGCTTTTCACGTCGTTTGGTAGAAATCCACACGCGCGTTCTGCCAAAAGCACCATTTGCATGCATATCGTGTGGTTTTGCAGAAAACTGCATCCGCGTCTACCAAAAGTTGCATATGCATGCTTCAAACGCGTTTTGGCACAAATCCATGTGCGGGTTCTAAAAAGAGCAGCATTGGCATGCTTTTCACGTCGTTTGGTAGAAATCAACACGCGCGTTCTGCAAAAAGCACCATTTGCATGCATATCGTGTGGTTTTGCAGAAAACTGCATCCGCGTCTAGGAAAAGATGCATATGCACGCTTAAAACGCGTTTTGGCACAAATCCATGTGCGGGTGCTAAAAAGAGCAGCATTGGCATGCTTTTCACGTCGTTTGGTAGAAATCCACACGCGCGTTCTGCCAAAAGCACCATTTGCATGCATATCGTGTGGTTTTGCAGAAAACTGCATCCGCGTCTAGCAAAAGATGCATATGCACGCTTAAAACGCGTTTTGGCACAAATCGATGTGCGGGTGCTAAAAAGAGCAGCATTGGCATGCTCTTCACGTCGTTTGGTAGAAATCCACACGCGCGTTCTGCCAAAAGCACCATTTGCATGCATATCGTGTGGTTTTGCAGAAAACTGCATCCGCGTCTACCAAAAGCTTAAAACGCGTTTTGGCACAAATCCATGAGCGGGTTCTAAAAAGAGCAGCATTGGCATGCTTTTCATGTCGTTTGGTAGAAATCCACACGCGCGTTCTGCCAAAAGCACCATTTGCATGCATATCGTGTGGTTTTGCAGAAAACTGCATCCGCATCTACCAAAAGATGCATATGCATGCTTAAAACGCGTTTTGGCTCAAATCCATGTGCGGGTTCTAAAAAGAGCAGCATTGGCATGCTTTTCACGTCGTTTGGTAGAAATCCACACGTGTGTTCTGCCAAAAGCACCATTTGCATGCATATCGTGTGCTTTTGCAGAAAACTGCATCCGCGTCTACCAAAAGTTGCATATGCCTGCTTAAAACGCGTTTTGGCACATATCCATGTGCTGGTTCTAAAAAGAGCAGCATTGGCATGCTTTTCACGTCGTTTGGTAGAAATCCACACGCGCGTTCTGCCAAAAGCACCATTTGCATGCATATCGTGTGGTTTTGCAGAAAACTGCATCCGCGTCTACCAAAAGCTTAAAACGCGTTTTGGCACAAATCCATGAGCGGGTTCTAAAAAGAGCAGCATTGGCATGCTTTTCACGTCGTTTGGTAGACATCCACACGCGCGTTCTGCCAAAAGCCCCATTTGCATGCATATCGTGTGGTTTTGCAGAAAACTGCGTCCGCGTCTACGAAAAATTGCGTGTGCTTGCTTAAAACGCGTTTTCGCACAAATCCGTGTGCAGGTGCTAAAAAGAGCAGCATCGGCATACTTTTCACGTCGTTTGGTAGAAATCCACACGCTCGTTCTGCCAAAAGCACCATTTCCATGCATATCGTGTGGTTTTGCAGAAAACTGCATCCGCGTCTACCAAAAGATGCATATGCATGCTTAAAACGCGTTTTGGCACAAATCCATGTGCGGGTGCTAAAAAGAGCAGCATTGGTATGCTTCTCACGTCGTTTTGTCGAAATCCACGCGCGCGTTCTGCCAAAAGCACCATTTGCATGCATATCATGTAGTTGTGCAGAAAACTGCATCCGCGTCTACCAAAAAGTGCATGTGCTTGCTTAAAACGCGTTTTGGCACAAATCCATGTGCGGGTGCTAAAAAAAGCAGCAATGCTTTTCAAGTCGTTTGGTAGAAATCCACATGCGCGTTCTGCCAAAAGCACCATTTGCATGCATATCGTGTGGTTTTGCAGAAAACTGCATCCGTGTGTACCTAAAGATGCATATGCATGCTTAAAACGCGTTTTGGCACAAATCCATTTGCAGGTGCTAAAAAGAGCAGCATCGGCATGCTTTGCACGTCGTTTGGTAGAACTCCACACGCGCGTTCTGCCAAAAGCACCATTTGCATGCATATCGTCTGGTTTTGCAGAAAACTGCATCTGCGTCTACCAAAAGTTGCATATGCATGCTTAAAACGAGTTTTGGCACAAATCCATGTGCGGCTTCTAAAAAGAGCAGCATTGGCATGCTTTTCACGTCGTTTGGTAGAAATCCACACGCGCGTTCTGCCAAAAGCACCATTTGCATGCATATCGTGTGGTTTTGCAGAAAACTGCATCCGCGTCTAGCAAAACTTGCATATGCATGCTTAAAACGCGTTTTGGCACAAATCCATGTGCGGCTTCTAAAAAGAGCAGCATTGGCATGCTTTTCATGTCGTTTGGTAGAAATCCACACGCGCGTTCTGCCAAAAGCACCATTTTCATGCATATCGTGTGGTTTTGCAGAAAACTGCATCCGCGTCTAGCAAAACTTGCATATGCATGCTTAAAACGCGTTTTGGCACAAATCCATGTGCGGCTTCTAAAAAGAGCAGCATTGGCATGCTTTTCATGTCGTTTGGTAGAAATCCACACGCGCGTTCTGCCAAAAGCACCATTTGCATGCATATCGTGTGGTTTTGCAGAAAACTGCATCCGCGTCTACCAAAAAAGTGCATGTGCTTGCTTAAAACGCGTTTTGGCACAAATCCATGTGCAGGTGCAAAAAGAGCAGCATCGCCATGCTTTTCACGTCGTTTGGTAGAAATCCACACGCGCGTTCTGCCAAAAGCACCATTTGCATGCATATCGTGTGGTTTTGCAGAAAACTGCATCCGCGTCTACCAAAAGTTGCATATGCATGCTTCAAACGCGTTTTGGCACAAATCCATGTGCGGGTTCTAAAAAGAGCAGCATTGGCATGCTTTTCACGTCGTTTGGTAGAAATCAACACGCGCGTTCTGCAAAAAGCACCATTTGCATGCATATCGTGTGGTTTTGCAGAAAACTGCATCCGCGTCTAGGAAAAGATGCATATGCACGCTTAAAACGCGTTTTGGCACAAATCCATGTGCGGGTGCTAAAAAGAGCAGCATTGGCATGCTTTTCACGTCGTTTGGTAGAAATCCACACGCGCGTTCTGCCAAAAGCACCATTTGCATGCATATCGTGTGGTTTTGCAGAAAACTGCATCCGCGTCTAGCAAAAGATGCATATGCACGCTTAAAACGCGTTTTGGCACAAATCGATGTGCGGGTGCTAAAAAGAGCAGCATTGGCATGCTCTTCACGTCGTTTGGTAGAAATCCACACGCGCGTTCTGCCAAAAGCACCATTTGCATGCATATCGTGTGGTTTTGCAGAAAACTGCATCCGCGTCTACCAAAAGCTTAAAACGCGTTTTGGCACAAATCCATGAGCGGGTTCTAAAAAGAGCAGCATTGGCATGCTTTTCATGTCGTTTGGTAGAAATCCACACGCGCGTTCTGCCAAAAGCACCATTTGCATGCATATCGTGTGGTTTTGCAGAAAACTGCATCCGCATCTACCAAAAGATGCATATGCATGCTTAAAACGCGTTTTGGCTCAAATCCATGTGCGGGTTCTAAAAAGAGCAGCATTGGCATGCTTTTCACGTCGTTTGGTAGAAATCCACACGTGTGTTCTGCCAAAAGCACCATTTGCATGCATATCGTGTGCTTTTGCAGAAAACTGCATCCGCGTCTACCAAAAGTTGCATATGCCTGCTTAAAACGCGTTTTGGCACATATCCATGTGCTGGTTCTAAAAAGAGCAGCATTGGCATGCTTTTCACGTCGTTTGGTAGAAATCCACACGCGCGTTCTGCCAAAAGCACCATTTGCATGCATATCGTGTGGTTTTGCAGAAAACTGCATCCGCGTCTACCAAAAGCTTAAAACGCGTTTTGGCACAAATCGATGAGCGGGTTCTAAAAAGAGCAGCATTGGCATGCTTTTCACGTCGTTTGGTAGACATCCACACGCGCGTTCTGCCAAAAGCCCCATTTGCATGCATATCGTGTGGTTTTGCAGAAAACTGCGTCCGCGTCTACGAAAAATTGCGTGTGCTTGCTTAAAACGCGTTTTCGCACAAATCCGTGTGCAGGTGCTAAAAAGAGCAGCATCGGCATACTTTTCACGTCGTTTGGTAGAAATCCACACGCTCGTTCTGCCAAAAGCACCATTTCCATGCATATCGTGTGGTTTTGCAGAAAACTGCATCCGCGTCTACCAAAAGATGCATATGCATGCTTAAAACGCGTTTTGGCACAAATCCATGTGCGGGTGCTAAAAAGAGCAGCATTGGTATGCTTCTCACGTCGTTTTGTCGAAATCCACGCGCGCGTTCTGCCAAAAGCACCATTTGCATGCATATCATGTAGTTGTGCAGAAAACTGCATCCGCGTCTACCAAAAAGTGCATGTGCTTGCTTAAAACGCGTTTTGGCACAAATCCATGTGCGGGTGCTAAAAAAAGCAGCAATGCTTTTCACGTCGTTTGGTAGAAATCCACATGCGCGTTCTGCCAAAAGCACCATTTGCATGCATATCGTGTGGTTTTGCAGAAAACTGCATCCGTGTGTACCTAAAGATGCATATGCATGCTTAAAACGCGTTTTGGCACAAATCCATGTGCAGGTGCTAAAAAGAGCAGCATCGGCATGCTTTGCACGTCGTTTGGTAGAACTCCACACGCGCGTTCTGCCAAAAGCACCATTTGCATGCATATCGTCTGGTTTTGCAGAAAACTGCATCTGCGTCTACCAAAAGTTGCATATGCATGCTTAAAACGCGTTTTGGCACAAATCCATGTGCGGCTTCTAAAAAGAGCAGCATTGGCATGCTTTTCACGTCGTTTGGTAGAAATCCACACGCGCGTTCTGCCAAAAGCACCATTTGCATGCATATCGTGTGGTTTTGCAGAAAACTGCATCCGCGTCTAGCAAAACTTGCATATGCATGCTTAAAACGCGTTTTGGCACAAATCCATGTGCGGCTTCTAAAAAGAGCAGCATTGGCATGCTTTTCATGTCGTTTGGCAGAAATCCACACGGGCGTTCTGCCAAAAGCACCATTTGCATGCATATCGTGTGGTTTTGCAGAAAACTGCATCCGCGTCTACCAAAAAAGTGCATGTGCTTGCTTAAAACGCGTTTTGGCACAAATCCATGTGCAGGTGCAAAAAGAGCAGCATCGGCATGCTTTTCACGTCGTTTGGTAGAAATCCACACGCGCGTTCTGCCGAAAGCACCATTTGCATGCATATCGTGTGGTTTTGCAGAAAACTGCATCCGCGTCTACCAAAAGTTGCATATGCATGCTTCAAACGCGTTTTGGCACAAATCCATGTGCGGGTTCTAAAAAGAGCAGCATTGGCATGCTTTTCACGTCGTTTGGTAGAAATCAACACGCGCGTTCTGCAAAAAGCACCATTTGCATGCATATCGTGTGGTTTTGCAGAAAACTGCATCCGCGTCTAGGAAAAGATGCATATGCACGCTTAAAACGCGTTTTGGCACAAATCCATGTGCGGGTGCTAAAAAGAGCAGCATTGGCATGCTTTTCACGTCGTTTGGTAGAAATCCACACGCGCGTTCTGCCAAAAGCACCATTTGCATGCATATCGTGTGGTTTTGCAGAAAACTGCATCCGCGTCTAGCAAAAGATGCATATGCACGCTTAAAACGCGTTTTGGCACAAATCCATGTGCGGGTGCTAAAAAGAGCAGCATTGGCATGCTCTTCACGTCGTTTGGTAGAAATCCACACGCGCGTTCTGCCAAAAGCACCATTTGCATGCATATCGTGTGGTTTTGCAGAAAACTGCATCCGCGTCTACCAAAAGCTTAAAACGCGTTTTGGCACAAATCCATGAGCGGGTTCTAAAAAGAGCAGCGTTGGCATGCTTTTCATGTCGTTTGGTAGAAATCCACACGCGCGTTCTGCCAAAAGCACCATTTGCATGCATATCGTGTGGTTTTGCAGAAAACTGCATCCGCATCTACCAAAAGATGCATATGCATGCTTAAAACGCGTTTTGGCTCAAATCCATGTGCGGGTTCTAAAAAGAGCAGCATTGGCATGCTTTTCACGTCGTTTGGTAGAAATCCACACGTGTGTTCTGCCAAAAGCACCATTTGCATGCATATCGTGTGCTTTTGCAGAAAACTGCATCCGCGTCTACCAAAAGTTGCATATGCCTGCTTAAAACGCGTTTTGGCACATATCCTTGTGCTGGTTCTAAAAAGAGCAGCATTGGCATGCTTTTCACGTCGTTTGGTAGAAATCCACACGCGCGTTCTGCCAAAAGCACCATTTGCATGCATATCGTGTGGTTTTGCAGAAAACTGCATCCGCGTCTACCAAAAGCTTAAAACGCGTTTTGGCACAAATCCATGAGCGGGTTCTAAAAAGAGCAGCATTGGCATGCTTTTCACGTCGTTTGGTAGACATCCACACGCGCGTTCTGCCAAAAGCCCCATTTGCATGCATATCGTGTGGTTTTGCAGAAAACTGCGTCCGCGTCTACGAAAAATTGCGTGTGCTTGCTTAAAACGCGTTTTCGCACAAATCCGTGTGCAGGTGCTAAAAAGAGCAGCATCGGCATACTTTTCACGTCGTTTGGTAGAAATCCACACGCGCGTTCTGCCAAAAGCACCATTTCCATGCATATCGTGTGGTTTTGCAGAAAACTGCATCCGCGTCTACCAAAAGATGCATATGCATGCTTAAAACGCGTTTTGGCACAAATCCATGTGCGGGTGCTAAAAAGAGCAGCATTGGTATGCTTCTCACGTCGTTTTGTCGAAATCCACGCGCGCGTTCTGCCAAAACACCATTTGCATGCATATCATGTAGTTGTGCAGAAAACTGCATCCGCGTCTACCAAAAAGTGCATGTGCTTGCTTAAAACGCGTTGTGGCACAAATCCATGTGCGGGTGCTAAAAAAAGCAGCAATGCTTTTCACGTCGTTTGGTAGAAATCCACATGCGCGTTCTGCCAAAAGCACCATTTGCATGCATATCGTGTGGTTTTGCAGAAAACTGCATCCGTGTGTACCTAAAGATGCATATGTATGCTTAAAACGCGTTTTGGCACAAATCCATGTGCAGGTGCTAAAAAGAGCAGCATCGGCATGCTTTGCACGTCGTTTGGTAGAACTCCACACGCGCGTTCTGCCAAAAGCACCATTTGCATGCATATCGTCTGGTTTTGCAGAAAACTGCATCTGCGTCTACCAAAAGTTGCATATGCATGCTTAAAACGCGTTTTGGAACAAATCCATGTGCGGCTTCTAAAAAGAGCAGCATTGGCATGCTTTTCACGTCGTTTGGTAGAAATCCACACGCGCGTTCTGCCAAAAGCACCATTTGCATGCATATCGTGTGGTTTTGCAGAAAACTGCATCCGCGTCTAGCAAAACTTGCATATGCATGCTTAAAACGCGTTTTGGCACAAATCCATGTGCGGCTTCTAAAAAGAGCAGCATTGGCATGCTTTTCATGTCGTTTGGTAGAAATCCACACGCGCGTTCTGCCAAAAGCACCATTTGCATGCATATCGTGTGGTTTTGCAGAAAACTGCATCCGCGTCTACCAAAAAAGTGCATGTGCTTGCTTCAAACGCGTTTTGGCACAAATCCATGTGCGGGTTCTAAAAAGAGCAGCATTGGCATGCTTTTCACGTCGTTTGGTAGAAATCAACACGCGCGTTCTGCAAAAAGCACCATTTGCATGCATATCGTGTGGTTTTGCAGAAAACTGCATCCGCGTCTAGGAAAAGATGCATATGCACGCTTAAAACGCGTTTTGGCACAAATCCATGTGCGGGTGCTAAAAAGAGCAGCATTGGCATGCTTTTCACGTCGTTTGGTAGAAATCCACACGCGCGTTCTGCCAAAAGCACCATTTGCATGCATATCGTGTGGTTTTGCAGAAAACTGCATCCGCGTCTAGCAAAAGATGCATATGCACGCTTAAAACGCGTTTTGGCACAAATCCATGTGCGGGTGCTAAAAAGAGCAGCATTGGCATGCTCTTCACGTCGTTTGGTAGAAATCCACACGCGCGTTCTGCCAAAAGCACCATTTGCATGCATATCGTGTGGTTTTGCAGAAACCTGCATCCGCGTCTACCAAAAGATGCATATGCATGCTTAAAACGCGTTTTGGCACAAATCCATGTGCGGCTTCTAAAAAGAGCAGCATTGGCATGCTTTTCATGTCGTTTGGTAGAAATCCACACGCGCGTTCTGCAAAAAGCACCATTTGCATGCATATCGTGTGGTTTTGCAGAAAACTGCATCCGCATCTACCAAAATATGCATATGCATGCTTAAAACGCGTTTTGGCTCAAATCCATGTGCGGGTTCTAAAAAGAGCAGCATTGGCATGCTTTTCACGTCGTTTGGTAGAAATCCACACGCGCGTTCTGCCAAAAGCCCCATTTGCATGCATATCGTGTGGTTTTGCAGAAAACTGCATCCGCGTCTAGGAAAAGATGCATATGCACGCTTAAAACGCGTTTTGGCACAAATCCATGTGCGGGTGCTAAAAAGAGCAGCATTGGCATGCTTTTCACGTCGTTTGGTAGAAATCCACACGCGCGTTCTGCCAAAAGCACCATTTGCATGCATATCGTGTGGTTTTGCAGAAAACTGCATCCGCGTCTAGCAAAAGATGCATATGCACGCTTAAAACGCGTTTTGGCACAAATCCATGTGCGGGTGCTAAAAAGAGCAGCATTGGCATGCTCTTCACGTCGTTTGGTAGAAATCCACACGCGCGTTCTGCCAAAAGCACCATTTGCATGCATATCGTGTGGTTTTGCAGAAACCTGCATCCGCGTCTACCAAAAGATGCATATGCATGCTTAAAACGCGTTTTGGCACAAATCCATGTGCGGCTTCTAAAAAGAGCAGCATTGGCATGCTTTTCATGTCGTTTGGTAGAAATCCACACGCGCGTTCTGCAAAAAGCACCATTTGCATGCATATCGTGTGGTTTTGCAGAAAACTGCATCCGCATCTACCAAAATATGCATATGCATGCTTAAAACGCGTTTTGGCTCAAATCCATGTGCGGGTTCTAAAAAGAGCAGCATTGGCATGCTTTTCACGTCGTTTGGTAGAAATCCACACGCGCGTTCTGCCAAAAGCCCCATTTGCATGCATATCGTGTGGTTTTGCAGAAAACTGCATCCGCGTCTACCAAAACTTGCATATGCAAGCTTAAAACGCGTTTTGGCACAAATCCATGTGCGGGTTCTAAAAAGAGCAGATTGGCCTGCTTTTCACATCGTTTGGTAGAAATCCACACGCGCGTTCTGCCAAGAGCACCATTTGCATGCATATCTTGTGGTTTTGCAGAAAACTGCGTCCGCATCTACCAAAAGATGCATATGCATGCTTAAAACGCGTTTTGGCTCAAATCCATGTGCGGGTTCTAAAAAGAGCAGCATTGGCATGCTTTTCACTTCGTTTGGTAGAAATCCACACGCGCGTTCTGCCAAAAGCACCATTTGCATGCATATCGTGTGGTTTTGCAGAAAACTGCATCCGCGTCTACCAAAAGATGCATATGCATGCTTAAAACGCGTTTTGGCACAAATCCATGTGCGGCTACTAAAAAGAGCAGCATTGGCATGCTTTTCACGTCGTTTGGTAGAAATCCACACGCGCGTTCTGCCAAAAGCACCATTTGCATGCATATCGTGTGGTTTTGCAGAAAACTGCATCCGCGTCTACCAAAAGATGCATAAGCGTGGTTAAAACGCGTTTTGGCACAAATCCATGTGCGGGTTCTAAAAAGAGCAGCATTGGCATGCTTTTTACGTCGTTTGGTAGAAATCCACACGCGCGTTCTGCCAAAAGCACCATTTGCATGCATATCGTGTGGTTTTGCAGAAAACTGCATCCGCGTCTACCAAAAGTTGCATATGCATGCTTAAAACGCGTTTTGGCACAAATCCATGTGCGGGTTCTAAAAAGAGCAGCATTGGCATGCTTTTCACGTCGTTTGGTAGAAATCCACACGCGCGTTCTGCCAAAAGCACCATTTGCATGCATATCGTGTGGTTTTGCAGAAAACTGCATCCGCATCTACCAAAAGATGCATATGCATGTTTAAAACGCGTTTTGGCAGAAATCCATGTGCGGCTTCTAAAAAGAGCAGCATTGGCATGCTTTTCACGTCGTTTGGTAGAAATCCACACGCGCGTTCTGCCAAAAGCACCATTTGCATGCATATCGTGTGGTTTTGCAGAAAACTGCATCTGCGTCTACTAAAATATGCATAGGCGCGGTTAAAACGCGTTTTGGCCAAATCCATGTGCGGGTGCTAAAAAGAGCAGCATTGGCATGCTCTTCACGTCGTTTGGTAGAAATCCACACGCGCGTTCTGCCAAAAGCACCATTTGCATGCATATCGTGTGGTTTTGCAGAAACCTGCATCCGCGTCTACCAAAAGATGCATATGCATGCTTAAAACGCGTTTTGGCACAAATCCATGTGCGGCTTCTAAAAAGAGCAGCATTGGCATGCTTTTCATGTCGTTTGGTAGAAATCCACACGCGCGTTCTGCCAAGAGCACCATTTGCATGCATATCTTGTGGTTTTGCAGAAAACTGCGTCCGCATCTACCAAAAGATGCATATGCATGCTTAAAACGCGTTTTGGCTCAAATCCATGTGCGGGTTCTAAAAAGAGCAGCATTGGCATGCTTTTCACGTCGTTTGGTAGAAATCCACACGCGCGTTCTGCCAAGAGCACCATTTGCATGCATATCTTGTGGTTTTGCAGAAAACTGCATCCGCGTCTACCAAAAGATGCATATGCATGTTTAAAACGCGTTTTGGCAGAAATCCATGTGCGGCTTCTAAAAAGAGCAGCATTGGCATGCTTTTCACGTCGTTTGGTAGAAATCCACACGCGCGTTCTGCCAAAAGCACCATTTGCATGCATATCGTGTGGTTTTGCAGAAAACTGCATCCGCGTCTACCAAAAGTTGCATATGCATGCTTAAAACGCGTTTTGGCACAAATCCATGTGCGGGTTCTAAAAAGAGCAGCATTGGCATGCTTTTCACGTCGTTTGGTAGAAATCCACACGCGCGTTCTGCCAAAAGCACCATTTGCATGCATATCGTGTGGTTTTGCAGAAAACTGCATCCGCATCTACCAAAAGATGCATATGCATGTTTAAAACGCGTTTTGGCAGAAATCCATGTGCGGCTTCTAAAAAGAGCAGCATTGGCATGCTTTTCACGTCGTTTGGTAGAAATCCACACGCGCGTTCTGCCAAAAGCACCATTTGCATGCATATCGTGTGGTTTTGCAGAAAACTGCATCCGCGTCTACCAAAAGTTGCATATGCATGCTTAAAACGCGTTTTGGCACAAATCCATGTGCGGGTTCTAAAAAGAGCAGCATTGGCATGCTTTTCACGTCGTTTGGTAGAAATCCACACGCGCGTTCTGCCAAAAGCACCATTTGCATGCATATCGTGTGGTTTTGCAGAAAACTGCATCCGCATCTACCAAAAGATGCATATGCATGTTTAAAACGCGTTTTGGCAGAAATCCATGTGCGGCTTCTAAAAGAGCAGCATTGGCATGCTTTTCACGTCGTTTGGTAGAAATCCACACGCGCGTTCTGCCAAAAGCACCATTTGCATGCATATCGTGTGGTTTTGCAGAAAACTGCATCTGCGTCTACTAAAAGATGCATAGGCGCGGTTAAAACGCGTTTTGGCACAAATCCATGTGCACGTGCTAAAAAGAGCAGCATCGGCATACTTTTCACGTCGTTTGGTAGAAATCCACACGCGCGTTCTGCCAAAAGCACCATTTGCATGCATATCGTGTGGTTTTGCAGAAAACTGCATCCGCGTCTAGCAAAAGATGCATATGCACGCTTGAAACGCGTTTTGGCACAAATCCATGTGCGGGTGCTAAAAAGAGCAGCATTGGCATGCTCTTCACGTCGTTTGGTAGAAATCCACACGCGCGTTCTGCCAAAAGCACCATTTGCATGCATATCGTGTGGTTTTGCAGAAAACTGCATCCGCGTCTAGCAAAAGATGCATATGCACGCTTGAAACGCGTTTTGGCACAAATCCATGTGCGGGTGCTAAAAAGAGCAGCATTGGCATGCTTTTCACGTCGTTTGGTAGAAATCCACACGCGCGTTCTGCCAAAAGCACCATTTGCATGCATATCGTGTGGTTTTGCAGAAAACTGCATCCGCGTCTACCAAAAGATGCATATGCATGCTTAAAACGCGTTTTGGCACAAATCCATGTGCGGCTACTAAAAAGAGCAGCATTGGCATGCTTTTCACGTCGTTTGGTAGAAATCCACACGCGCGTTCTGCCAAAAGCACCATTTGCATGCATATCGTGTGGTTTTGCAGAAAACTGCATCCGCGTCTACCTAAAGATGCATAAGCGTGGTTAAAACGCGTTTTGGCACAAATCCATGTGCGGGTTCTAAAAAGAGCAGCATTGGCATGCTTTTTACGTCGTTTGGTAGAAATCCACACGCGCGTTCTGCCAAAAGCACCATTTGCATGCATATCGTGTGGTTTTGCAGAAAACTGCATCCGCGTCTACCAAAAGTTGCATATGCATGCTTAAAACGCGTTTTGGCACAAATCCATGTGCGGGTTCTAAAAAGAGCAGCATTGGCATGCTTTTCACGTCGTTTGGTAGAAATCCACACGCGCGTTCTGCCAAAAGCACCATTTGCATGCATATCGTGTGGTTTTGCAGAAAACTGCATCCGCATCTACCAAAAGATGCATATGCATGTATAAAACGCGTTTTGGCAGAAATCCATGTGCGGCTTCTAAAAAGAGCAGCATTGGCATGCTTTTCACGTCGTTTGGTAGAAATCCACACGCGCGTTCTGCCAAAAGCACCATTTGCATGCATATCGTGTGGTTTTGCAGAAAAGTGCATCTGCGTCTACTGAAAGATGCATAGGCGCGGTTAAAACGCGTTTTGGCACAAATCCATGTGCACGTGCTAAAAAGAGCAGCATCGGCATACTTTTCACGTCGTTTGGTAGAAATCCACACGCGCGTTCTGCCAAAAGCACCATTTGCATGCATATCGTGTGGTTTTGCAGAAAACTGCATCCGCGTCTAGCAAAAGATGCATATGCACGCTTGAAACGCGTTTTGGCACAAATCCATGTGCGGGTGCTAAAAAGAGGAGCATTGGCATGCTCTTCACGTCGTTTCGTAGAAATCCACACGCGCGTTCTGCCAAAAGCACCATTTGCATGCATATCGTGTGGTTTTGCAGAAACCTGCATCCGCGTCTACCAAAAGATGCATATGCATGCTTAAAACGCGTTTTGGCACAAATCCATGTGCGGCTTCTAAAAAGAGCAGCATTGGCATGCTTTTCATGTCGTTTGGTAGAAATCCACACGCGCGTTCTGCCAAGAGCACCATTTGCATGCATATCTTGTGGTTTTGCAGAAAACTGCGTCCGCATCTACCAAAAGATGCATATGCATGCTTAGATGCGTTTTGGCTCAAATCCATGTGCGGGTTCTAAAAAGAGCAGCATTGGCATGCTTTTCACGTCGTTTGGTAGAAATCCACACGCGCGTTCTGCCAAGAGCACCATTTGCATGCATATCTTGTGGTTTTGCAGAAAACTGCATCCGCGTCTACCAAAAGATGCATATGCATGTTTAAAACGCGTTTTGGCAGAAATCCATGTGCGGCTTCTAAAAAGAGCAGCATTGGCATGCTTTTCACGTCGTTTGGTAGAAATCCACACGCGCGTTCTGCCAAAAGCACCAATTGCATGCATATCGTGTGGTTTTGCAGAAAACTGCATCCGCGTCTACCAAAAGTTGCATATGCATGCTTAAAACGCGTTTTGGCACAAATCCATGTGCGGGTTCTAAAAAGAGCAGCATTGGCATGCTTTTCACGTCGTTTGGTAGAAATCCACACGCGCGTTCTGCCAAAAGCACCATTTGCATGCATATCGTGTGGTTTTGCAGAAAACTGCATCCGCATCTACCAAAAGATGCCTATGCATGTTTAAAACGCGTTTTGGCAGAAATCCATGTGCGGCTTCTAAAAAGAGCAGCATTGGCATGCTTTTCACGTCGTTTGGTAGAAATCCACACGCGCGTTCTGCCAAAAGCACCATTTGCATGCATATCGTGTGGTTTTGCAGAAAACTGCATCTGCGTCTACTAAAAGATGCATAGGTGCGGTTAAAACGCGTTTTGGCACAAATCCATGTGCACGTGCTAAAAAGAGCAGCATCGGCATACTTTTCACGTCGTTTGGTAGAAATCCACACGCGCGTTCTGCCAAAAGCACCATTTGCATGCATATCGTGTGGTTTTGCAGAAAACTGCATCCGCGTCTAGCAAAAGATGCATATGCACGCTTGAAACGCGTTTTGGCACAAATCCATGTGCGGGTGCTAAAAAGAGCAGCATTGGCATGCTCTTCACGTCGTTTGGTAGAAATCCACACGCGCGTTCTGCCAAAAGCACCATTTGCATGCATATCGTGTGGTTTTGCAGAAACCTGCATCCGCGTCTACCAAAAGATGCATATGCATGCTTAAAACGCGTTTTGGCACAAATCCATGTGCGGCTTCTAAAAAGAGCAGCATTGGCATGCTTTTCATGTCGTTTGGTAGAAATCCACACGCGCGTTCTGCCAAGAGCACCATTTGCATGCATATCTTGTGGTTTTGCAGAAAACTGCGTCCGCATCTACCAAAAGATGCATATGCATGCTTAAAACGCGTTTTGGCTCAAATCCATGTGCGGGTTCTAAAAAGAGCAGCATTGGCATGCTTTTCACGTCGTTTGGTAGAAATCCACACGCGCGTTTCTGCCAAGAGCACCATTTGCATGCATATCTTGTGGTTTTGCAGAAAACTGCATCGCGTCTACCAAAAGATGCATATGCATGTTTAAAACGCGTTTTGGCAGAAATCCATGTGCGGCTTCTAAAAAGAGCGGCATTGGCATGCTTTTCACGTCGTTTGGTAGAAATCCACACGCGCGTTCTGCCAAAAGCACCATTTGCATGCATATCGTGTGGTTTTGCAGAAAACTGCATCTGCGTCTACTAAAAGATGCATAGGCGCGGTTAAAACGCGTTTTGGCAAAAATCCATGTGCACGTGCTAAAAAGAGCAGCATCGCCATACTTTTCACGTCGTTTGGTAGAAATCCACACGCGCGTTCTGCCAAAAGCACCATTTGCATGCATATCGTGTGGTTTTGCAGAAAACTGCGTCCGCATCTACCAAAAGATGCATATGCATGCTTAAAACGCGTTTTGGCTCAAATCCATGTGCGGGTTCTAAAAAGAGCAGCATTGGCATGCTTTTCACGTCGTTTGGTAGAAATCCACACGCGCGTTCTGCCAAAAGCACCATTTGGATGCATATCGTGTGGTTTTGCAGAAAACTGCGTCCGCGTCTACCAAAAAGTGCATGTGCTTGCTTAAAACGCGTTTTGGCACAAATCCATGTGCGGGTGCTAAAAAGAGCAGCATGGCATGCTTTTCACGTCGTTTGGTAGAAATCCACACGCGCGTTCTGCCAAAAGCACCATTTGCATGCATATCGTGTGGTTTTGCAGAAAACTGCATCCGCGTCTACCAAAAGATGCATATGCATGCTTAAAACGCGTTTTGGCACAAATCCATGTGCGGCTACTAAAAAGAGCAGCATTGGCATGCTTTTCACGTCGTTTGGTAGAAATCCGCACGCGCGTTCTGCCAAAAGCACCATTTGCATGCATATCGTGTGGTTTTGCAGAAAACTGCATCCGCGTCTACCAAAAGATGCATAAGCGTGGTTAAAACGCGTTTTGGCACAAATCCATGTGCGGGTTCTAAAAAGAGCAGCATTGGCATGCTTTTTACGTCGTTTGGTAGAAATCCACACGCGCGTTCTGCCAAAAGCACCATTTGCATGCATATCGTGTGGTTTTGCAGAAAACTGCATCCGCGTCTACCAAAAGTTGCATATGCATGCCTAAAACGCGTTTTGGCACAAATCCATGTGCGGGTTCTAAAAAGAGCAGCATTGGCATGCTTTTCACGTCGTTTGGTAGAAATCCACACGCGCGTTCTGCCAAAAGCACCATTTGCATGCATATCGTGTGGTTTTGCAGAAAACTGCATCCGCATCTACCAAAAGATGCATATGCATGCTTAAAACGCGTTTCGGCACAAATCCATGTGCGGGTTCTAAAAAGAGCAGCATTGGCATGCTTTTCACGTCGTTTGGTAGAAATCCACACGCGCGTTCTGCCAAAAGCACCATTTGCATGCATATGGTGTGGTTTTGCAGAAAACTGCATCCGCATCTACCAAAAGATGCATATGCATGTTTAATTCGCGTTTTGGCAGAAATTCATGTGCGGCTTCTAAAAAGAGCAGCATTGGCATGCTTTTCACGTCGTTTGGTAGAAATCCACACGCGCGTTCTGCCAAAAGCACCATTTGCATGCATATCGTGTGGTTTTGCAGAAAACTGCATCTGCGTCTACCAAAAGATGCATAAGCGTGGTTAAAACGCGTTTTGGCTCAAATCCATGTGCGGGTTCTAAAAAGAGCAGCATTGGTATGCTTCTCACGTCGTTTGGTAGAAATCCACACGAGCGTTCTGCCAAAAGCACCATTTGCATGCATATCGTGGGGTTTTGCAGAAAACTGCATCCGCGTCTACCAAAACTTGCATATGCATGCTTAAAACGCGTTTTGGCATAAATCCATGTGCGGGTGCTAAAAAGAGCAGCATTGGCATGCTTTTCACGTCGTTTGGTAGAAATCCACACGTGCGTTCTGCCAAAAGCACCATTTGCATGCATACGTGTGGTTTCGCAGAAAACTGCAGCCGTGTCAACCAAAAGATGCATAAGCATGCTTAAAGCGCGTTTTGGCACAAATCCATGTGCGGCTTCTAAAAAGAGCAGCATTGGCATGCTTTTCACGTCGTTTGGTAGAAATCCACACGCGCGTTCTGCCAAAAGCACCATTTGCAGGCATATCGTGTGGTTTTGCAGAAAACTGCATCCGCGTCTACCAAAAGATGCATAAGCGTGGTTAAAACGCGTTTTGGCACAAATCCATGTGCGGGTTCTAAAAAGAGCAGCATCGGCATGCTTTTCACGTCGTTTGGTAGAACTCCACACGCGCGTTCTGCCAAAAGCACCATTTGCATGCATATCGTGTGGTTTTGCAGAAAACTGCATCCGCGTCTACCAAAAGATGCATAAGCGTGGTTAAAACGCGTTTTGGCACAAATCCATGTGCGGCTTCTAAAAAGAGCAGCATTGGCATGCTTTTCACGTCGTTTGGTAGAAATCCACACGCGCGTTCTGCCAAAAGCACCATTTGCATGCATATCGTGTGGTTTTGCAGAAAACTGCATCCGCGTCTACCAAAAGATGCATAAGCGTGGTTAAAACGCGTTTTGGCACAAATCCATGTGCGGGTTCTAAAAAGAGCAGCATTGGCATGCTTTTTACGTCGTTTGGTAGAAATCCACACGCGCGTTCTGCCAAAAGCACCATTTGCATGCATATCTTGTGGTTTTGCAGAAAACTGCGTCCGCGTCTACGAAAAATTGCGTGTGCTTGCTTAAAACGCGTTTTCGCACAAATCCGTGTGCAGGTGCTAAAAAGAGCAGCATCGGCATACTTTTCACGTCGTTTGGTAGAAATCCACACGCGCGTTCTGCCAAAAGCACCATTTCCATGCATATCGTGTGGTTTTGCAGAAAACTGCATCCGCGTCTACCAAAAGATGCATATGCATGCTTAAAACGCGTTTTGGCACAAATCCATGTGCGGGTGCTAAAAAGAGCAGCATTGGTATGCTTCTCACGTCGTTTGGTCGAAATCCACGCGCGCGTTCTGCCAAAAGCACCATTTGCATGCATATCATGTAGTTGTGCAGAAAACTGCATCCGCGTCTACCAAAAAGTGCATGTGCTTGCTTAAAACGCGTTTTGGCACAAATCCATGTGCGGGTGCTAAAAAAAGCAGCAATGCTTTTCACGTCGTTTGGTAGAAATCCACATGCGCGTTCTGCGAAAAGCACCATTTGCATGCATATCGTGTGGTTTTGCAGAAAACTGCATCCGTGTGTACCTAAAGATGCATATGCATGCTTAAAACGCGTTTTGGCACAAATCCATGTGCGGGTGCTAAAAAGAGCAGCATTGGTATGCTTCTCACGTCGTTTGGTAGAAATCCACACGCGCGTTCTGCCAAAAGCACCATTTGCATGCATATCGTGTGGTTTTGCAGAAAACTGCATCCGCATCTACCAAAAAGTGCATGTGCTTGCTTAAAACGCGTTTTGGCACAAATCCGTGTGCAGGTGCTAAAAAGAGCAGCATCGGCATACTTTTCACGTCGTTTGGTAGAAATCCACACGCGCGTTCTGCCAAAAGCACCATTTCCATGCATATCGTGTGGTTTTGCAGAAAACTGCATCCGCGTCTACCAAAAGATGCATATGCATGCTTAAAACGCGTTTTGGCACAAATCCATGTGCGGGTGCTAAAAAGAGCAGCATTGGTATGCTTCTCACGTCGTTTGGTCGAAATCCACGCGCGCGTTCTGCCAAAAGCACCATTTGCATGCATATCATGTAGTTGTGCAGAAAACTGCATCCGCGTCTACCAAAAAGTGCATGTGCTTGCTTAAAACGCGTTTTGGCACAAATCCATGTGCGGGTGCTAAAAAAAGCAGCAATGCTTTTCACGTCGTTTGGTAGACATCCACATGCGCGTTCTGCCAAAAGCACCATTTGCATGCATATCGTGTGGTTTTGCAGAAAACTGCATCCGTGTGTACCTAAAGATGCATATGCATGCTTAAAACGCGTTTTGGCACAAATCCATGTGCGGGTGCTAAAAAGAGCAGCTTTGGTATGCTTCTCACGTCGTTTGGTAGAAATCCACACGCGCGTTCTGCCAAAAGCACCATTTGCATGCATATCGTGTGGTTTTGCAGAAAACTGCATCCGCATCTACCAAAAAGTGCATGTGCTTGCTTAAAACGCGTTTTGGCACAAATCCATGTGCAGGTGCTAAAAAGAGCAGCATCGGCATGCTTTGCACGTCGTTTGGTAGAACTCCACACGCGCGTTCTGCCAAAAGCACCATTTGCATGCATATCGTGTGGTTTTGCAGAAAACTGCATCTGCGTCTACCAAAAGTTGCATATGCATGCTTAAAAGGCGTTTTGGCACAAATCCATGTGCGGCTTCTAAAAAGAGCAGCATTGGCATGCTTTTCACGTCGTTTGGTAGAAATCCACACGCGCGTTCTGCCAAAAGCACCATTTGCGTGCATATCGTGTGGTTTTGCAGAAAACTGCATCCGTGTCTAACAAAAGATGCATATGCATGCTTAAAACGCGTTTTGGCACAAATCCATGTGCGGGTGCTAAAAAGAGCAGCGTTGGCATGCTTTTCACGTCGTTTGGTAGAAATCCACACGTGTGTTCTGCCAAAAGCACCATTTGCATGCATATCGTGTGCTTTTGCAGAAAACTGCATCCGCGTCTACCAAAAGTTGCATATGCCTGCTTAAAACGCGTTTTGGCACATATCCATGTGCTGGTTCTAAAAAGAGCAGCATTGGCATGCTTTTCACGTCGTTTGGTAGAAATCCACACGCGCGTTCTGCCAAAAGCACCATTTGCATGCATATCGTGTGGTTTTGCAGAAAACTGCATCCGCATCTACCAAAAGATGCATATGCATGCTTAAAAAGCGTTTTGGCTCAAATCCATGTGCGGGTTCTAAAAAGAGCAGCATTGGCATGCTTTTCACGTCGTTTGGTAGAAATCCACACGTGTGTTCTGCCAAAAGCACCATTTGCATGCATATCGTGTGCTTTTGCAGAAAACTGCATCCGCGTCTACCAAAAGTTGCATATGCCTGCTTAAAACGCGTTTTGGCACATATCCATGTGCTGGTTCTAAAAAGAGCAGCATTGGCATGCTTTTCACGTCGTTTGGTAGAAATCCACACGCGCGTTCAGCCAAAAGCACCATTTGCATGCATATCGTGTGGTTTTGCAGAAAACTGCATCCGCGTCTACCAAAAGATGCATAAGCGTGGTTAAAACGCGTTTTGGCACAAATCCATGTGCGGGTTCTAAAAAGAGCAGCATTGGCATGCTTTTTACCTCGTTTGGTAGAAATCCACACGCGCGTTCTGCCAAAAGCACCATTTGCATGCATATCTTGTGGTTTTGCAGAAAACTGCGTCCGCGTCTACGAAAAATTGCGTGTGCTTGCTTAAAACGCGTTTTCGCACAAATCCGTGTGCAGGTGCTAAAAAGAGCAGCATCGGCATACTTTTCACGTCGTTGGTAGAAATCCACACGCGCGTTCTGCCAAAAGCACCATTTCCATGCATATCGTGTGGTTTTGCAGAAAACTGCATCCGCGTCTACCAAAAGATGCATATGCATGCTTAAAAACGCGTTTTGGCACAAATCCATGTGCGGGTGCTAAAAAGAGCAGCATTGGCATGCTTTTCACGTCGTTTGGTAGAAATCCACACGTGCGTTCTGCCAAAAGCACCATTTGCATGCATATCGTGTGGTTTCGCAGAAAACTGCAGCCGTGTCAACCAAAAGATGCATAAGCATGCTTAAAGCGCGTTTTGGCACAAATCCATGTGCGGCTTCTAAAAAGAGCAGCATTGGCATGCTTTTCACGTCGTTTGGTAGAAATCCACACGCGCGTTCTGCCAAAAGCACCATTTGCATGCCTATCGTGTGGTTTTGCAGAAAACTGCATCCGCGTCTACCAAAAGATGCATAAGCGTGGTTAAAACGCGTTTCGGCACAAATCCATGTGCGGGTTCTAAAAAGAGCAGCATTGGCATGCTTTTCACGTCGTTTGGTAGAAATCCACACGCGCGTTCTGCCAAAAGCACCATTTCCATGTATATCGTGTGGTTTTGCAGAAAACTGCATCCGCGTCAAGCAAAAGATGCATATGCATGCTTAAAACGCGTTTTGGCATAAATCCATGTGCGGGTGCTAAAAGAGCAGCATCGGCATACTTTTCACGTCGTTTGGTAGAAATCCACACGCGCGTTCTGCCAAAAGCACCATTTGCATGCATATCGTGTGGTTTTGCAGAAAACTGCATCCGCGTCTACCAAAAGTTGCATATGCATGCTTAAAACGCGTTTTGGCACAAATCCATGTGCAGGTTCTAAAAAGAGCAGCATCGGCATGCTTTTCACGTCGTTTGGTAGAACTCCACACGCGCGTTCTGCCAAAAGCACCATTTGCATGCATATCGTGTGGTTTTGCAGAAAACTGCATCCGCGTCTACCAAAAGATGCATAAGCGTGGTTAAAACGCGTTTTGGCACAAATCCATGTGCGGCTTCTAAAAAGAGCAGCATTGGCATGCTTTTCACGTCGTTTGGTAGAAATCCACACGCGCGTTCTGCCAAAAGCACCATTTGCATGCATATCTTGGGGTTTTGCAGAAAACTGCGTCCGCGTCTACGAAAAATTGCGTGTGCTTGCTTAAAACGCGTTTTCGCACAAATCCGTGTGCAGGTGCTAAAAGAGCAGCATCGGCATACTTTTCACGTCGTTTGGTAGAAATCCACACGCGCGTTCTGCAAAAAGCACCATTTGCATGCATATCGTGTGGTTTTGCAGAAAACTGCATCCGCGTCTAGGAAAAGATGCATATGCACGCTTAAAACGCGTTTTGGCACAAATCCATGTGCGGGTGCTAAAAGAGCAGCATTGGCATGCTTTTCACGTCGTTTGGTAGAAATCCACACGCGCGTTCTGCCAAAAGCACCATTTGCATGCATATCGTGTGGTTTTGCAGAAAACTGCATCCGCGTCTAGCAAAAGATGCATATGCACGCTTAAAACGCGTTTTGGCACAAATCCATGTGCGGGTGCTAAAAAGAGCAGCATTGGCATGCTCTTCACGTCGTTTGGTAGAAATCCACACGCGCGTTCTGCCAAAAGCACCATTTGCATGCATATCGTGTGGTTTTGCAGAAACCTGCATCCGCGTCTACCAAAAGATGCATATGCATGCTTAAAACGCGTTTTGGCACAAATCCATGTGCGGCTTCTAAAAAGAGCAGCATTGGCATGCTTTTCATGTCGTTTGGTAGAAATCCACACGCGCGTTCTGCCAAAAGCACCATTTGCATGCATATCGTGTGGTTTTGCAGAAAATTGCATCCGCGTCTACCAAAAAGGTGCATGTGCTTGCTTAAAACGCGTTTTGGCACAAATCCATGTGCAGGTGCAAAAAGAGCAGCATCGGCATGCTTTTCACGTCGTTTGGTAGAAATCCACACGCGCGTTCTGCCAAAAGCACCATTTGCATGCATATCGTGTGGTTTTGCAGAAAACTGCATCCGCGTCTACCAAAAGTTGCATATGCATGCTTCAAACGCGTTTTGGCACAAATCCATGTGCGGGTTCTAAAAAGAGCAGCATTGGCATGCTTTTCACGTCGTTTGGTAGAAATCAACACGCGCGTTCTGCAAAAAGCACCATTTGCATGCATATCGTGTGGTTTTGCAGAAAACTGCATCCGCGTCTAGGAAAAGATGCATATGCACGCTTAAAACGCGTTTTGGCACAAATCCATGTGCGGGTGCTAAAAAGAGCAGCATTGGCATGCTTTTCACGTCGTTTGGTAGAAATCCACACGCGCGTTCTGCCAAAAGCACCATTTGCATGCATATCGTGTGGTTTTGCAGAAAACTGCATCCGCGTCTAGCAAAAGATGCATATGCAGGCTTAAAACGCGTTTTGGCACAAATCCATGTGCGGGTGCTAAAAAGAGCAGCATTGGCATGCTCTTCACGTCGTTTGGTAGAAATCCACACGCGCGTTCTGCCAAAAGCACCATTTGCATGCATATCGTGTGGTTTTGCAGAAACCTGCATCCGCGTCTACCAAAAGATGCATATGTATGCTTAAAACGCGTTTTGGCACAAATCCATGTGCGGCTTCTAAAAAGAGCAGCATTGGCATGCTTTTCATGTCGTTTGGTAGAAATCCACACGCGCGTTCTGCCAAAAGCACCATTTGTATGCATATCGTGTGGTTTTGCAGAAAACTGCATCCGCATCTACCAAAATATGCATATGCATGCTTAAAACGCGTTTTGGCTCAAATCCATGTGCGGGTTCTAAAAAGAGCAGCATTGGCATGCTTTTCACGTCGTTTGGTAGAAATCCACACGCGCGTTCTGCCAAAAGCCCCATTTGCATGCATATCGTGTGGTTTTGCAGAAAACTGCATCCGCGTCTACAAAAACTTGCATATGCAAGCTTAAAACGCGTTTTGGCACAAATCCATGTGCGGGTTCTAAAAAGAGCAGATTGGCCTGCTTTTCACGTCGTTTGGTAGAAATCCACACGCGCGTTCTGCCAAGAGCACCTTTGCATGCATATCTTGTGGTTTTGCAGAAAACTGCGTCCGCATCTACCAAAAGATGCATATGCATGCTTAAAACGCGTTTTGGCTCAAATCCATGTGCGGGTTCTAAAAAGAGCAGCATTGGCATGCTTTTCACGTCGTTTGGTAGAAATCCACACGCGCGTTCTGCCAAAAGCACCATTTGGATGCATATCGTGTGGTTTTGCAGAAAACTGCGTCCGCGTCTACCAAAAAGTGCATGTGCTTGCTTAAAACGCGTTTTGGCACAAATCCATGTGCGGGTGCTAAAAAGAGCAGCATTGGCATGCTTTTCACGTCGTTTGGTAGAAATCCACACGCGCGTTCTGCCAAAAGCACCATTTGCATGCATATCGTGTGGTTTTGCAGAACTCTGCATCCGCGTCTACCAAAAGATGCATATGCATGCTTAAAACGCGTTTTGGCACAAATCCATGTGCGGCTACTAAAAAGAGCAGCATTGGCATGCTTTTCACGTCGTTTGGTAGAAATCCACACGCGCGTTCTGCCAAAAGCACCATTTGCATGCATATCGTGTGGTTTTGCAGAAAACTGCATCCGCGTCTACCAAAAGATGCATAAGCGTGGTTAAAACGCGTTTTGGCACAAATCCATGTGCGGGTTCTAAAAATAGCAGCATTGGCATGCTTTTTACGTCGTTTGGTAGAAATCCACACGCGCGTTCTGCCAAAAGCACCATTTGCATGCATATCGCGTGGTTTTGCAGAAAACTGCATCCGCGTCTACCAAAAGTTGCATATGCATGCTTAAAACGCGTTTTGGCACAAATCCATGTGCGGGTTCTAAAAAGAGCAGCATTGGCATGCTTTTCACGTGGTAGAAATCCACACGCGCGTTCTGCCAAAAGCACCATTTGCATGCATATCGTGTGGTTTTGCAGAAAACTGCATCCGCATCTACCAAAAGATGCATATGCATGTTTAAAACGCGTTTTGGCAGAAATCCATGTGCGGCGTCTAAAAAGAGCAGCATTGGCATGCTTTTCACGTCGTTGGTAGAAATCCACACGCGCGTTCTGCCAAAAGCACCATTTGCATGCATATCGTGTGGTTTTGCAGAAAACTGCATCTGCGTCTACTAAAAGATGCATAGGCGCGGTTAAAACGCGTTTTGGCACAAATCCATGTGCACGTGCTAAAAAGAGCAGCATCGGCATACTTTTCACGTCGTTTGTAGAAATCCACACGCGCGTTCTGCCAAAAGCACCATTTGCATGCATATCGTGTGGTTTTGCAGAAACTGCATCGCGTCTAGCAAAAGATGCATATGCACGCTTGAAACGCGTTTTGGCACAAATCCATGTGCGGGTGCTAAAAAGAGCAGCATTGGCATGCTCTTCACGTCGTTTGGTAGAAATCCACACGCGCGTTCTGCCAAAAGCACCATTTGCATGCATATCGTGTGGTTTTGCAGAAACCTGCATCCGCGTCTACCAAAGATGCATATGCATGCTTAAAACGCGTTTTGGCACAAATCCATGTGCGGCTTCTAAAAAGAGCAGCATTGGCATGCTTTTCATGTCGTTTGGTAGAAATACACACGCGCGTTCTGCCAAGAGCACCATTTGCATGCATATCTTGTGGTTTTGCAGAAAACTGCGTCCGCATCTACCAAAAGATGCATATGCATGCTTAAAACGCGTTTTGGCTCAAATCCATGTGCGGGTTCTAAAAAGAGCAGCATTGGCATGCTTTTCACGTCGTTTGGTAGAAATCCACACGCGCGTTCTGCCAAGAGCACCATTTGCATGCATATCTTGTGGTTTTGCAGAAACTGCGTCCGCATCTACCAAAAGATGCATATGCATGCTTAAAACGCGTTTTGGCTCAAATCCATGTGCGGGTTCTAAAAAGAGCAGCATTGGCATGCTTTTCACGTCGTTTGGTAGAAATCCACACGCGCGTTCTGCCAAAGCACCATTTGCATGCATATCGTGTGGTTTTGCAGAAAACTGCATCCGCGTCTACCAAAAGATGCATATGCATGCTTAAAAGGCGTTTTGGCACAAATCCATGTGCGGCTACTAAAAAGAGCAGCATTGGCATGCTTTCACGTCGTTTGGTAGAAATCCACACGCGCGTTCTGCCAAAAGCACCATTTGCATGCATATCGTGTGGTTTTCAGAAAACTGCATCCGCGTCTACCAAAAGATGCATAAGCGTGGTTAAAACGCGTTTTGGCACAAATCCATGTGCGGGTTCTAAAAAGAGCAGCATTGGCATGCTTTTTACGTCGTTTGGTAGAAATCCACACGCGCGTTCTGCCAAAAGCACCATTTGCATGCATATCGTGTGGTTTTGCAGAAAACTGCATCCGCGTCTACCAAAAGTTGCATATGCATGCTTAAACGCGTTTTGGCACAAATCCATGTGCGGGTTCTAAAAAGAGCAGCATTGCATGCTTTTCACGTCGTTTGGTAGAAATCCACACGCGCGTTCTGCAAAAGCACCATTTGCATGCATATCGTGTGGTTTTGCAGAAAACTGCATCCGCATCTACCAAAAGATGCATATGCATGTTAAAACGCGTTTTGGCAGAAATCCATGTGCGGCTTCTAAAAAGAGCAGCATTGGCATGCTTTTCACGTCGTTTGGTAGAAATCCACACGCGCGTTCTGCCAAAAGCACCATTTGCATGCATATCGTGTGGTTTTGCAGAAAACTGCATCTGCGTCTACCAAAAGATGCATAAGCGTGGTTAAAACGCGTTTTGGCTCAAATCCATGTGCGGGTTCTAAAAAGAGCAGCATTGGTATGCTTCTCACGTCGTTTGGTAGAAATCCACACGAGCGTTCTGCCAAAAGCACCATTTGCATGCATATCGTGGGGTTTTGCAGAAAACTGCATCCGCGTCTACCAAAAGTTGCATATGCATGCTTAAAACGCGTTTTGGCATAAATCCATGTGCGGGTGCTAAAAAGAGCAGCATTGGCATGCTTTTCACGTCGTTTGGTAGAAATCCACACGTGCGTTCTGCCAAAAGCACCATTTGCAATGCATATCGTGTGGTTTCGCAGAAAACTGCAGCCGTGTCAACCAAAAGATGCATAAGCATGCTTAAAGCGCGTTTTGGCACAAATCCATGTGCGGCTTCTAAAAAGAGCAGCATTGGCATGCTTTTCACGTCGTTTGGTAGAAATCCACACGCGCGTTCTGCCAAAAGCACCATTTGCATGCATATCGTGTGGTTTTGCAGAAAACTGCATCCGCGTATACCAAAAGATGCATAAGCGTGGTTAAAACGCGTTTTGGCACAAATCCATGTGCGGGTTCTAAAAAGAGCAGCATTGGCATGCTTTTCACTTCGTTTGGTAGAAATCCACACGCGCGTTCTGCCAAAAGCACCATTTCCATGTATATCGTGTGGTTTTGCAGAAAACTGCATCCGCGTCTACCAAAAGATGCATATGCATGCTTAAAACGCGTTTTGGCATAAATACATGTGCGGGTGCTAAAAAGAGCAGCATCGGCATACTTTTCACGTCGTTTGGTAGAAATCCACACGCGCGTTCTGCCAAAAGCACCATTTGCATGCATATCGTGTGGTTTTGCAGAAAACTGCATCCGCGTCTACCAAAAGTTGCATATGCATGCTTAAAACGCGTTTTGGCACAAATCCATGTGCAGGTTCTAAAAAGAGCAGCATCGGCATGCTTTTCACGTCGTTTGGTAGAACTCCACACGCGCGTTCTGCCAAAAGCACCATTTGCATGCATATCGTGTGGTTTTGCAGAAAACTGCATCCGCGTCTACCAAAAGATGCATAAGCGTGGTTAAAACGCGTTTTGGCACAAATCCATGTGCGGCTTCTAAAAAGAGCAGCATTGGCATGCTTTTCACGTCGTTTGGTAGAAATCCACACGCGCGTTCTGCCAAAAGCACCATTTGCATGCATATCTTGTGGTTTTGCAGAAAACTGCAATCCGCGTCTACCAAAAGATGCATAAGCGTGGTTAAAACGCGTTTTGGCACAAATCCATGTGCGGGTTCTAAAAAGAGCAGCATTGGCATGCTTTTTACGTCGTTTGTAGAAATCCACACGCGCGTTCTGCCAAAAGCACCATTTGCATGCATATCTTGTGGTTTTGCAGAAAACTGCGTCCGCGTCTACGAAAAATTGCGTGTACTTGCTTAAAACGCGTTTTCGCACAAATCCGTGTGCAGGTGCTAAAAAGAGCAGCATCGCATACTTTTCACGTCGTTTGTAGAAATCCACACGCGCGTTCTGCCAAAAGCACCATTTCCATGCATATCGTGTGGTTTTGCAGAAAACTGCATCCGCGTCTACCAAAAGATGCATATGCATGCTTAAAACGCGTTTTGGCACAAATCCATGTGCGGGTGCTAAAAAGAGCAGCATTGGTATGCTTCTCACGTCGTTTGGTCGAAATCCACGCGCGCGTTCTGCCAAAAGCACCATTTGCATGCATATCATGTAGTTGTGCAGAAAACTGCATCCGCGTCTACCAAAAAGTGCATGTGCTTGCTTAAAACGCGTTTTGGCACAAATCCATGTGCGGGTGCTAAAAAAAGCAGCAATGCTTTTCACGTCGTTTGGTAGAAATCCACATGCGCGTTCTGCCAAAAGCACCATTTGCATGCATATCGTGTGGTTTTGCAGAAAACTGCATCCGTGTGTACCTAAAGATGCATATGCATGCTTAAAACGCGTTTTGGCACAAATCCATGTGCGGGTGCTAAAAAGAGCAGCATTGTATGCTTCTCACGTCGTTTGGTAGAAATCCACACGCGCGTTCTGCCAAAAGCACCATTTGCATGCATATCGTGTGGTTTTGCAGAAAACTGCATCCGCATCTACCAAAAAGTGTATGTGCTTGCTTAAAACGCGTTTTGGCACAAATCCATGTGCAGGTGCTAAAAAGAGCAGCATCGGCATGCTTTGCACGTCGTTTGGTAGAACTCCACACGCGCGTTCTGCCAAAAGCACCATTTGCATGCATATCGTGTGGTTTTGCAGAAAACTGCATCTGCGTCTACCAAAAGTTGCATATGCATGCCTAAAAGGCGTTTTGGCACAAATCCATGTGCGGCTTCTAAAAAGAGCAGCATTGGCATGCTTTTCACGTCGTTTGGTAGAAATCCACACGCGCGTTCTGCCAAAAGCACCATTTGCGTGCATATCGTGTGGTTTTGCAGAAAACTGCATCCGTGTCTAACAAAAGATGCATATGCATGCTTAAAACGCGTTTTGGCACAAATCCATGTGCGGGTGCTAAAAAGAGCAGCATTGGCATGCTTTTCACGTCGTTTGGTAGAAATCCACACGTGTGTTCTGCCAAAAGCACCATTTGCATGCATATCGTGTGCTTTTGCAGAAAACTGCATCCGCGTCTACCAAAAGTTGCATATGCCTGCTTAAAACGCGTTTTGGCACATATCCATGTGCCGGTTCTAAAAAGAGCAGCATTGGCATGCTTTTCACGTCGTTTGGTGGAAATCCACACGCGCGTTCTGCCAAAAGCACCATTTGCATGCATATCGTGTGGTTTGCAGAAAACTGCATCCGCGTCTACCAAAAGCTTAAAACGCGTTTTGGCACAAATCCATGAGCGGGTTCTAAAAGAGCAGCATTGGCATGCTTTTCATGTCGTTTGGTAGAAATCCACACGCGCGTTCTGCCAAGAGCACCATTTGCATGCATATCTTGTGGTTTTGCAGAAAACTGCGTCCGCATCTACCAAAAGATGCATATGCATGCTTAAAACGCGTTTTGGCTCAAATCCATGTGCGGGTTCTAAAAAGAGCAGCATTGGCATGCTTTTCACGTCGTTTGGTAGAAATCCACACGCGCGTTCTGCCAAGAGCACCATTTGCATGCATATCTTGTGGTTTTGCAGAAAACTGCGTCCGCATCTACCAAAAGATGCATATGCATGCTTAAAACGCGTTTTGGCTCAAATCCATGTGCGGGTTCTAAAAAGAGCAGCATTGGCATGCTTTTCACGTCGTTTGGTAGAAATCCACACGCGCGTTCTGCCAAAAGCACCATTTGCATGCATATCGTGTGGTTTTGCAGAAAACTGCATCCGCGTCTACCAAAAGATGCATATGCATGCTTAAAACGCGTGTTGGCACAAATCCATGTGCGGCTACTAAAAAGAGCAGCATTGGCATGCTTTTCACGTCGTTTGGTAAAAATCCACACGCGCGTTCTGCCAAAAGCACCATTTGCATGCATATCGTGTGGTTTTGCAGAAAACTGCATCCGCGTCTACCAAAAGATGCATAAGCGTGGTTAAAACGCGTTTTGGCACAAATCCATGTGCGGGTTCTAAAAAGAGCAGCATTGGCATGCTTTTTACGTCGTTTGGTAGAAATCCACACGCGCGTTCTGCCAAAAGCACCATTTGCATGCATATCGTGTGGTTTTGCAGAAAACTGCATCCGCGTCTACCAAAAGTTGCATATGCATGCTTAAAACGCGTTTTGGCACAAATCCATGTGCGGGTTCTAAAAAGAGCAGCATTGGCATGCTTTTCACGTCGTTTGGTAGAAATCCACACGCGCGTTCTGCCAAAAGCACCATTTGCATGCATATCGTGTGGTTTTGCAGAAAACTGCATCCGCATCTACCAAAAGATGCATATGCATGCTTAAAACGCGTTTCGGCACAAATCCATGTGCGGGTTCTAAAAAGAGCAGCATTGGCATGCTTTTCACGTCGTTTGGTAGAAATCCACACGCGCGTTCTGCCAAAAGCACCATTTGCATGCATATCGTGTGGTTTTGCAGAAAACTGCATCCGCATCTACCAAAAGATGCATATGCATGTTTAAAACGCGTTTTGGCAGAAATCCATGTGCGGCTTCTAAAAGAGCAGCATTGGCATGCTTTTCACGTCGTTTGGTAGAAATCCACACGCGCGTTCTGCCAAAAGCACCATTTGCATGCATATCGTGTGGTTTTGCAGAAAACTGCATCTGCGTCTACCAAAAGATGCATAAGCGTGGTTAAAACGCGTTTTGGCTCAAATCCATGTGCGGGTTCTAAAAAGAGCAGCATTGGTATGCTTCTCACGTCGTTTGGTAGAAATCCACACGAGCGTTCTGCCAAAAGCACCATTTGCATGCATATCGTGGGGTTTTGCAGAAAACTGCATCCGCGTCTACCAAAAGTTGCATATGCATGCTTAAAACGCGTTTTGGCATAAATACATGTGCGGGTGCTAAAAAGAGCAGCATCGGCATACTTTTCACGTCGTTTGGTAGAAATCCACACGCGCGTTCTGCCAAAAGCACCATTTGCATGCATATCGTGTGGTTTTGCAGAAAACTGCATCCGCGTCTACCAAAAGATGCATAAGCGTGGTTAAAACGCGTTTTGGCACAAATCCATGTGCGGCTTCTAAAAAGAGCAGCATTGGCATGCTTTTCACGTCGTTTGGTAGAAATCCACACGCGCGTTCTGCCAAAAGCACCATTTGCATGCATATCGTGTGGTTTTGCAGAAAACTGCATCCGCGTCTACCAAAAGATGCATAAGCGTGGTTAAAACGCGTTTTGGCACAAATCCATGTGCGGGTTCTAAAAAGAGCAGCATTGGCATGCTTTTTACGTCGTTTGGTAGAAATCCACACGCGCGTTCTGCCAAAAGCACCATTTGCATGCATATCTTGTGGTTTTGCAGAAAACTGCGTCCGCGTCTACGAAAAATTGCGTGTGCTTGCTTAAAACGCGTTTTCGCACAAATCCGTGTGCAGGTGCTAAAAAGAGCAGCATCGGCATACTTTTCACGTCGTTTGGTAGAAATCCACACGCGCGTTCTGCCAAAAGCACCATTTCCATGCATATCGTGTGGTTTTGCAGAAAACTGCATCCGCGTCTACCAAAAGATGCATATGCATGCTTAAAACGCGTTTTGGCACAAATCCATCTGCGGGTGCTAAAAAGAGCAGCATTGGTATGCTTCTCACGTCGTTTGGTCGAAATCCACGCGCGCGTTCTGCCAAAAGCACCATTTGCATGCATATCATGTAGTTGTGCAGAAAACTGCATCCGTGTCTACCAAAAAGTGCATGTGCTTGCTTAAAACGCGTTTTGGCACAAATCCATGTGCGGGTGCTAAAAAAAGCAGCAATGCTTTTCACGTCGTTTGGTAGAAATCCACATGCGCGTTCTGCCAAAAGCACCATTTGCATGCATATCGTGTGGTTTTGCAGAAAACTGCATCCGTGTGTACCTAAAGATGCATATGCATGCTTAAAACGCGTTTTGGCACAAATCCATGTGCGGGTGCTAAAAAGAGCAGCATTGGTATGCTTCTCACGTCGTTTGGTAGAAATCCACACGCGCGTTCTGCCAAAAGCACCATTTGCATGCATATCGTGTGGTTTTGCAGAAAACTGCATCCGCATCTACCAAAAAGTGCATGTGCTTGCTTAAAACGCGTTTTGGCACAAATCCATGTGCAGGTGCTAAAAAGAGCAGCATCGGCATGCTTTGCACGTCGTTTGGTAGAACTCCACACGCGCGTTCTGCCAAAAGCACCATTTGCATGCATATCGTGTGGTTTTGCAGAAAACTGCATCTGCGTCTACCAAAAGTTGCATATGCATGCTTAAAAGGCGTTTTGGCACAAATCCATGTGCGGCTTCTAAAAAGAGCAGCATTGGCATGCTTTTCACGTCGTTTGGTAGAAATCCACACGCGCGTTCTGCAAAAGCACCATTTGCGTGCATATCGTGTGGTTTTGCAGAAAACTGCATCCGTGTCTAACAAAAGATGCATATGCATGCTTAAAACGCGTTTTGGCACAAATCCATGTGCGGGTGCTAAAAAGAGCAGCATTGGCATGCTTTTCACGTCGTTTGTAGAAATCCACACGTGTGTTCTACCAAAAGCACCATTTGCATGCATATCGTGTGCTTTTGCAGAAAACTGCATCCGCGTCTACCAAAAGTTGCATATGCCTGCTTAAAACGCGTTTTGGCACATATCCATGTGCTGGTTCTAAAAAGAGCAGCATTGGCATGCTTTTCACGTCGTTTGGTGGAAATCCACACGCGCGTTCTGCCAAAAGCACCATTTGCGTGCATATCGTGTGGTTTTGCAGAAAACTGCATCCGCGTCTACCAAAAGCTTAAAACGCGTTTTGGCACAAATCCATGAGCGGGTTCTAAAAAGAGCAGCATTGGCATGCTTTTCACGTCGTTTGGTAGAAATCCACACGCGCGTTCTGCCAAAAGCACCATTTGCGTGCATATCGTGTGGTTTTGCAGAAAACTGCATCCGTGTCTAACAAAAGATGCATATGCATGCTTAAAACGCGTTTTGGCACAAATCCATGTGCGGGTGCTAAAAAGAGCAGCATTGGCATGCTTTTCACGTCGTTTGGTAGAAATCCACACGTGTGTTCTGCCAAAAGCACCATTTGCATGCATATCGTGTGCTTTTGCAGAAAACTGCATCCGCGTCTACCAAAAGTTGCATATGCCTGCTTAAAACGCGTTTTGGCACATATCCATGTGCTGGTTCTAAAAAGAGCAGCATTGGCATGCTTTTCACGTCGTTTGGTGGAAATCCACACGCGCGTTCTGCCAAAAGCACCATTTGCATGCATATCGTGTGGTTTTGCAGAAAACTGCATCCGCGTCTACCAAAAGCTTAAAACGCGTTTTGGCACAAATCCATGAGCGGGTTCTAAAAAGAGCAGCATTGGCATGCTTTTCATGTCGTTTGGTAGAAATCCACACGCGCGTTCTGCCAAAAGCACCATTTGCATGCATATCGTGTGGTTTTGCAGAAAACTGCATCCGCATCTACCAAAAGATGCATATGCATGCTTAAAACGCGTTTTGGCTCAAATCCATGTGCGGGTTCTAAAAAGAGCAGCATTGGCATGCTTTTCACGTCGTTTGGTAGAAATCCACACGTGTGTTCTGCCAAAAGCACCATTTGCATGCATATCGTGTGCTTTTGCAGAAAACTGCATCCGCGTCTACCAAAAGTTGCATATGCCTGCTTAAAACGCGTTTTGGCACATATCCATGTGCTGGTTCTAAAAAGAGCAGCATTGGCATGCTTTTCACGTCGTTTGGTAGAAATCCACACGCGCGTTCTGCCAAAAGCACCATTTGCATGCATATCGTGTGGTTTTGCAGAAAACTGCATCCGCGTCTACCAAAAGATGCATAAGCGTGGTTAAAACGCGTTTTGGCACAAATCCATGTGCGGGTTCTAAAAAGAGCAGCATTGGCATGCTTTTTACCTCGTTTGGTAGAAATCCACACGCGCGTTCTGCCAAAAGCACCATTTGCATGCATATCTTGTGGTTTTGCAGAAAACTGCGTCCGCGTCTACGAAAAATTGCGTGTGCTTGCTTAAAACGCGTTTTCGCACAAATCCGTGTGCAGGTGCTAAAAAGAGCAGCATCGGCATACTTTTCACGTCGTTTGGTAGAAATCCACACGCGCGTTCTGCCAAAAGCACCATTTCCATGCATATCGTGTGTTTTGCAGAAAACTGCATCCGCGTCTACCAAAGATGCATATGCATGCTTAAAACGCGTTTTGGCACAAATCCATGTGCGGGTGCTAAAAAGAGCAGCATTGGCATGCTTTTCACGTCGTTTGGTAGAAATCCACACGTGCGTTCTGCCAAAAGCACCATTTGCATGCATATCGTGTGGTTTCGCAGAAAACTGCAGCCGTGTCAACCAAAAGATGCATAAGCATGCTTAAAGCGCGTTTTGGCACAAATCCATGTGCGGCTTCTAAAAAGAGCAGCATTGGCATGCTTTTCACGTCGTTTGGTAGAAATCCACACGCGCGTTCTGCCAAAAGCACCATTTGCATGCATATCGTGTGGTTTTGCAGAAAACTGCATCCGCATCTACCAAAAGATGCATAAGCGTGGTTAAAACGCGTTTTGGCACAAATCCTTGTGCGGGTTCTAAAAAGAGCAGCATTGGCATGCTTTTCACGTCGTTTGGTAGAAATCCACACGCGCGTTCTGCCAAAAGCACCATTTCCATGTATATCGTGTGGTTTTGCAGAAAACTGCATCCGCGTCTACCAAAAGATGCATATGCATGCTTAAAACGCGTTTTGGCATAAATCCATGTGCGGGTGCTAAAAAGAGCAGCATCGGCATACTTTTCACGTCGTTTGGTAGAAATCCACACGCGCATTCTGCCAAAAGCACCATTTGCATGCATATCGTGTGGTTTTGCAGAAAACTGCATCCGCGTCTACCAAAGTTGCATATGCATGCTTAAAACGCGTTTTGGCACAAATCCATGTGCAGGTTCTAAAAAGAGCAGCATCGGCATGCTTTTCACGTCGTTGGTAGAACTCCACACGCGCGTTCTGCCAAAAGCACCATTTGCATGCATATCGTGTGGTTTTGCAGAAAACTGCATCCGCGTCTACCAAAAGATGCATAAGCGTGGTTAAAACGCGTTTTGGCACAAATCCATGTGCGGCTTCTAAAAAGAGCAGCATTGGCATGCTTTTCACGTCGTTTGGTAGAAATCCACACGCGCGTTCTGCCAAAAGCACCATTTGCATGCATATCGTGTGGTTTTGCAGAAAACTGCATCCGCGTCTACCAAAAGATGCATAAGCGTGGTTAAAACGCGTTTTGGCACAAATCCATGTGCGGGTTCTAAAAAGAGCAGCATTGGCATGCTTTTTACGTCGTTTGGTAGAAATCCACACGCGCGTTCTGCCAAAAGCACCATTTGCATGCATATCTTGTGGTTT
>NW_027225948.1:0-35956 GCF_038994185.2 Dermacentor albipictus | reverse complement strand
GGGTTCTAAAAAGAGCAGCATTGGTATGCTTTTCACGTCGTTTGGTAGAAATCCACACGCGCGTTCTACCAAAAGCGTCATTTGCATGCATATCGTGTGGTTTTGCAGAAAACTGCATCCTCGTCTACCAAAAGTTGCATATTCATGCTTAAAAAAGCGTTTTGGCACAAATCCATGTGCGGGTGCTAAAAAGAGCAGCATTGGCATGCTTTTCACGTCGTTTGGTAGAAATCCACACGCGCGTTCTGCCAAAAGCACCATTTGCATGCATATCGTGTGGTTTTGCAGAAAACTGCATCCTCGTCTACCAAAAGTGTCATATTCATGCTTAAAACGCGTTTTGGCAGAAATCCATGTGCGGGTTCTAAAAAGAGCAGCATGGCATGCTTTTCACGTCGTTTGGTAGAAATCCACACGCGCGTTCTGCCAAAAGCACCATTTGCATGCATATCGTGTGGTTTTGCAGAAAACTGCATCCTCGTCTACCAAAAGTGCCATATTCATGCTTAAAACGCGTTTTGGCACAAATCCATGTGCGGGTTCTAAAAAGAGCAGCATTGGCATGCTTTTCACGTCGTTTGGTAGAAATCCGCACGCGCGTTCTGCCAAAAGCGTCATTTGCATGCATATCGTGTGGTTTTGCAGAAAACTGCATCCTCGTCTACCAAAAGTTGCATATTCATGCTTAAAACGCGTTTTGGCACAAATCCATGTGCGGGTGCTAAAAAGAGCAGCATTGGCATGCTTTTCACGTCGTTTGGTAGAAATCCACACGCGCGTTCTGCCAAAAGCACCATTTGCATGCATATCGTGTGGTTTTGCAGAAAACTGCATCCTCGTCTACCAAAAGTGTCATATTCATGCTTAAAACGCGTTTTGGCACAAATCCATGTGCGGGAGCTAAAAAGAGCAGCATGGCATGCTTTTCACGTCGTTTGGTAGAAATCCCCACGCGCGTTCTGCCAAAAGCACCATTTGCATGCATATCGTGTGGTTTTGCAGAAAACTGCATCCTCGTCTACCAAAAGTTGCATATTCATGCTTAAAACGCGTTTTGGCACAAATCCATGTGCGGGCTCTAAAAAGAGCAGCATTGGCATGCTTTTCACGTCGTTTGGTAGAAATCCACACGCGCGTTCTGCCAAAAGCGTCATTTGCATGCACATCGTGTGGTTTTGCAGAAAACTGCATCCTCGTCTACAAAAGTTGCATATTCATGCTTAAAACGCGTTTTGGCACAAATCAATGTGCGGGTTCTAAAAAGAGCAGCATTGGCATGCTTTTCACGTCGTTTGGTAGAAATCCACACGCGCGTTCTGCCAAAAGCGTCATTTGATTGCATATCGTGTGGTTTTGCAGAAAACTGCATCCTCGTCTACCAAAAGTTGCATATTCTTGCTTAAAACGCGTTTTGGCACAAATCCATGTGCGGGTTCTAAAAAGAGCAGCATTGGCATGCTTTTCACGTCGTTTGGTAGAAATCCACACGCGCGTTCTGCCAAAAGCACCATTTGCATGCATATCGTGTGGTTTTGCAGAAAACTGCATCCTCGTCTACCAAAAGTGTCATATTCATGCTTAAAACGCGTTTTGGCACAAATCCATGTGCGGGTTCTAAAAAGAGCAGCATTGGCATGCTTTTCACGTCGTTTGGTAGAAATCCACACGCGGGTTCTGCCAAAAGCACCATTTGCATGCATATCGTGTGGTTTTGCAGAAAACTGCATCCTCGTCTACCAAAAGTGTCATATTCATGCTTAAAACGCGTTTTGGCACAAATCCATGTGCGGGTTCTTCAAAGAGCAGCATTGGCATGCTTTTCACGTCGTTTGGTAGAAATCCACACGCGCGTTCTGCCAAAAGCGTCATTTGCATGCATATCGTGTGGTTTTGCAGAAAACTGCATCCTCGTCTACCAAAAGTTGCATATTCATGCTTAAAACGCGTTTTGGCACAAATCCATGTGCGGGTTCTAAAAAGAGCAGCATTGGCATGCTTTTCACGTCGTTTGGTAGAAATCCACACGCGCGTTCTGCCAAAAGCGTCATTTGCATGCACATCGTGTGGTTTTGCAGAAAACTGCATCCTCGTCTACCAAAAGTGTCATATTCATGCTTAAAACGCGTTTTGGCACAAATCCATGTGCGGGTTCTAAAAAGAGCAATTTTGGCATGCTTTTCACGTCGTTTGGTAGAAATCCACACGCGCGTTCTGCCAAAAGCGTCATTTGCATGCATATCGTGTGGTTTTGCAGAAAACTGCATCCTCGTCTACCAAAAGTTGCACATTCATGCTTAAAACGCGTTTTGGCACAAATCCATGTGCGGGTTCTAAAAAGAGCAGCATTGGTATGCTTTTCACGTCGTTTGGTAGAAATCCACACGCGCGTTCTACCAAAAGCGTCATTTGCATGCATATCGTGTGGTTTTGCAGAAAACTGCATCCTCGTCTACCAAAAGTTGCATATTCATGCTTAAAAAGCGTTTTGGCACAAATCCATGTGCGGGTGCTAAAAAGAGCAGCATTGGCATGCTTTTCACGTCGTTTGGTAGAAATCCACACGCGCGTTCTGCCAAAAGCACCATTTGCATGCATATCGTGTGGTTTTGCAGAAAACTGCATCCTCGTCTACCAAAAGTGTCATATTCATGCTTAAAACGCGTTTTGGCAGAAATCCATGTGCGGGTTCTAAAAAGAGCAGCATGGCATGCTTTTCACGTCGTTTGGTAGAAATCCACACGCGCGTTCTGCCAAAAGCACCATTTGCATGCATATCGTGTGGTTTTGCAGAAAACTGCATCCTCGTCTACCAAAAGTGCCATATTCATGCTTAAAACGCGTTTTGGCACAAATCCATGTGCGGGTTCTAAAAAGAGCAGCATTGGCATGCTTTTCACGTCGTTTGGTAGAAATCCGCACGCGCGTTCTGCCAAAAGCGTCATTTGCATGCATATCGTGTGGTTTTGCAGAAAACTGCATCCTCGTCTACCAAAAGTTGCATATTCATGCTTAAAACGCGTTTTGGCACAAATCCATGTGCGGGTGCTAAAAAGAGCAGCATTGGCATGCTTTTCACGTCGTTTGGTAGAAATCCACACGCGCGTTCTGCCAAAAGCACCATTTGCATGCATATCGTGTGGTTTTGCAGAAAACTGCATCCTCGTCTACCAAAAGTGTCATATTCATGCTTAAAACGCGTTTTGGCACAAATCCATGTGCGGGTTCCAAAAAGAGCAGTATTGGCATGCTTTTCACGTCGTTTGGTAGAAATCCACACGCGCGTTCTGCCAAAAGCGTCATTTGCATGCATATCGGGTGGTTTTGCAGAAAACTGCATCCTCGTCTACCAAAAGTGTGATATTCATGCTTAAAACGCGTTTTGGCACAAATCCATGTGCGGGTTCTACAATGAGCAGCATTGGCATGCTTTTCACGTCGTTTGGTAGAAATCCACACGCGCGTTCTGCCAAAAGCACCATTTGCATGCATATCGTGTGGTTTTGCAGAAAACTGCATCCTCGTCTACGAAAACTGTCATATTCATGCTTAAAACGCGTTTTGGCACAAATCCATGTGCGGGTTCTACAAAGAGCAGCATTGGCATGCTTTTCACGTCGTTTGGTAGAAATCCACACGAGGGTTCTGCCAAAAGCACCATTTGCATGCATATCGTGTGGTTTTGCAGAAAACGGTATCCTCGTCTACCAAAAGTGTCATATTCATGCTTAAAACGCGTTTTGGCACAAATCCATGTGCGGGTTCTTCAAAGAGCAGCATTGGCATGCTTTTCACGTCGTTTGGTAGAAATCCACACGCGCGTTCTGCCAAAAGCGTCATTTGCATGCATATCGTGTGGTTTTGCAGAAAACTGCATCCTCGTCTACCAAAAGTTGCATATTCATGCTTAAAACGCGTTTTGGCACAAATCCATGTGCGGGTTCTAAAAAGAGCAGCATTGGCATGCTTTTCACGTCGTTTGGTAGAAATCCACACGCGCGTTCTGCCAAAAGCGTCATTTGCATGCACATCGTGTGGTTTTGCAGAAAACTGCATCCTCGTCTACCAAAAGTGTCATATTCATGCTTAAAACGCGTTTTGGCACAAATCCATGTGCGGGTTCTAAAAAGAGCAATTTTGGCATGCTTTTCACGTCGTTTGGTAGAAATCCACACGCGCGTTCTGCCAAAAGCGTCATTTGCATGCATATCGTGTGGTTTTGCAGAAAACTGCATCCTCGTCTACCAAAAGTTGCATATTCATGCTTAAAACGCGTTTTGGCACAAATCCATGTGCGGGTTCTAAAAAGAGCAGCATTGGCATGCTTTTCACGTCGTTTGGTAGAAATCCACACGCGCGTTCTACCAAAAGCGTCATTTGCATGCATATCGTGTGGTTTTGCAGAAAACTGCATCCTCGTCTACCAAAAGTTGCATATTCATGCTTAAAAAGCGTTTTGGCACAAATCCATGTGCGGGTGCTAAAAAGAGCAGCATTGGCATGCTTTTCACGTCGTTTGGTAGAAATCCACACGCGCGTTCTGCCAAAAGCACCATTTGCATGCATATCGTGTGGTTTTGCAGAAAACTGCATCCTCGTCTACCAAAAGTGTCATATTCATGCTTAAAACGCGTTTTGGCAGAAATCCATGTGCGGGTTCTAAAAAGAGCAGCATGGCATGCTTTTCACGTCGTTTGGTAGAAATCCACACGCGCGTTCTGCCAAAAGCACCATTTGCATGCATATCGTGTGGTTTTGCAGAAAACTGCATCCTCGTCTACCAAAAGTGTCATATTCATGCTTAAAACGCGTTTTGGCACAAATCCATGTGCGGGTTCTAAAAAGAGCAGCATTGGCATGCTTTTCACGCCGTTTGGTAGAAATCCACACGCGCGTTCTGCCAAAAGCACCATTTGCATGCATATCGTGTGGTTTTGCAGAAAACTGCATCCTCGTCTACCAAAAGTGTCATATTCATGCTTAAAACGCGTTTTGGCACAAATCCATGTGCGGGTTCTAAAAAGAGCAGTATTTGCATGCTTTTCACGTCGTTTGGTAGAAATCCACACGCGCGTTCTGCCAAAAGCGTCATTTGCATGCATATCGGGTGGTTTTGCAGAAAACTGCATCCTCGTCTACCAAAAGTGTGATATTCATGCTTAAAACGCGTTTTGGCACAAATCCATGTGCGGGTTCTACAATGAGCAGCATTGGCATGCTTTTCACGTCGTTTGGTAGAAATCCACACGCGCGTTCTGCCAAAAGCACCATTTGCATGCATATCGTGTGGTTTTGCAGAAAACTGCATCCTCGTCTACGAAAACTGTCATATTCATGCTTAAAACGCGTTTTGGCACAAATCCATGTGCGGGTTCTACAAAGAGCAGCATTGGCATGCTTTTCACGTCGTTTGGTAGAAATCCACACGCGGGTTCTGCCAAAAGCACCATTTGCATGCATATCGTGTGGTTTTGCAGAAAACTGCATCCTCGTCTACCAAAAGTGTCATATTCATGCTTAAAACGCGTTTTGGCACAAATCCATGTGCGGGTTCTTCAAAGAGCAGCATTGGCATGCTTTTCACGTCGTTTGGTAGAAATCCACACGCGCGTTCTGCCAAAAGCGTCATTTGCATGCATATCGTGTGGTTTTGCAGAAAACTGCATCCTTGTCTACCAAAAGTTGCATATTCATGCTTAAAACGCGTTTTGGCACAAATCCATGTGCGGGTTCTAAAAAGAGCAGCATTGGCATGCTTTTCACGTCGTTTGGTAGAAATCCACACGCGCGTTCTGCCAAAAGCGTCATTTGCATGCACATCGTGTGGTTTTGCAGAAAACTGCATCCTCGTCTACCAAAAGTGTCATATTCATGCTTAAAACGCGTTTTGGCACAAATCCATGTGCGGGTTCTAAAAAGAGCAATTTTGGCATGCTTTTCACGTCGTTTGGTAGAAATCCACACGCGCGTTCTGCCAAAAGCGTCATTTGCATGCATATCGTGTGGTTTTGCAGAAAACTACATCCTCGTCTACCAAAAGTTGCATATTCATGCTTAAAACGCGTTTTGGCACAAATCCATGTGCGGGTTCTAAAAAGAGCAGCATTGGCATGCTTTTCACGTCGTTTGGTAGAAATCCACACGCGCGTTCTACCAAAAGCGTCATTTGCATGCACATCGTGTGGTTTTGCAGAAAACTGCATCCTCGTCTACCAAAAGTTGCATATTCATGCTTAAAAAGCGTTTTGGCACAAATTCATGTGCTGGTGCTAAAAAGAGCAGCATTGGCATGCTTTTCACGTCGTTTGGTAGAAATCCACACGCGCGTTCTGCCAAAAGCACCATTTGCATGCATATCGTGTGGTTTTGCAGAAAACTGCATCCTCGTCTACCAAAAGTGTCATATTCATGCTTAAAACGCGTTTTGGCAGAAATCCATGTGCGGGTTCTAAAAAGAGCAGCATGGCACGCTTTTCACGTCGTTTGGTAGAAATCCACACGCGCGTTCTGCCAAAAGCACCATTTGCATGCATATCGTGTGGTTTTGCAGAAAACTGCATCCTCGTCTACCAAAAGTGTCATATTCATGCTTAAAACGCGTTTTGGCACAAATCCATGTGCGGGTTCTAAAAAGAGCAGCATTGCATGCTTTTCACGTCGTTTGGTAGAAATCCACACGCGCGTTCTGCCAAAAGCGTCATTTGCATGCATATCGTGTGGTTTTGCAGAAAACTGCATCCTCGTCTACCAAAAGTTGCATATTCATGCTTAAAACACGTTTTGGCACAAATCCATGTGCGGGTTCTAAAAAGAGCAGCATTGGCATGCTTTTCACGTCGTTTGGTAGAAATCCACACGCGCGTTCTGCCAAAAGCGTCATTTGCATGCATATCGTGTGGTTTTGCAGAAAACTGCATCCTCGTTTACCAAAAGTTGCATATTCATGCTTAAAACGCGTTTTGGCACAAATCCATGTGCGGGAGCTAAAAAGAGCAGCATGGCATGCTTTTCACGTCGTTTGGTAGAAATCTACACGCGCGTTCTGCCAAAAGCACCATTTGCATGCATATCGTGTGGTTTTGCAGAAAACTGCATCCTCGTCTACCAAAAGTGTCATATTCATGCTTAAAACGCGTTTTGGCACAAATCCATGTGCGGGTTCTAAAAAGAGCAGCATTGGCATGCTTTTCACGTCGTTTGGTAGAAATCCACACGCGCGTTCTGCCAAAAGCGTCATTTGCATGCATATCGTGTGGTTTTGCAGAAAACGGCATCATCGTCTACCAAAAGTGTCATATTCATGCTTAAAACGCGTTTTGGCACAAATCCATGTGCGGCTTTTAAAAGAGCAGCATTGGCATGCTTTTCACGTCGTTTGGTAGAAATCTACACGCGCGTTCTGCCAAAAGCACCATTTGCATGCATATCGTGTGGTTTTGCAGAAAACTGCATCCTCGTCTACCAAAAGTGTCATATTCATGCTTAAAACGCGTTTTGGCACAAATCCATGTGCGGGTTCTAAAAAGAGCAGCATTGGCATGCTTTTCACGTCGTTTGGTAGAAATCCACACGAGCGTTCTGCCAAAAGCGTCATTTGCATGCATATCGTGTGGTTTTGCAGAAAACTGCATCCTCGTTTACCAAAAGTTGCATATTCATGCTTAAAACGCGTTTTGGCACAAATCCATGTGCGGGAGCTAAAAAGAGCAGCATGGCATGCTTTTCACGTCGTTTGGTAGAAATCTACACGCGCGTTCTGCCAAAAGCGTCATTTGCATGCATATCGTGTGGTTTTGCAGAAAACGGCATCATCGTCTACCAAAAGTGTCATATTCATGCTTAAAACGCGTTTTGGCACAAATCCATGTGCGGCTTTTAAAAAGAGCAGCATTGCATGCTTTTCACGTCGTTTGGTAGAAATCTACACGCGCGTTCTGCCAAAAGCACCATTTGCATGCATATCGTGTGGTTTTGCAGAAAACTGCATCCTCGTCTACCAAAAGTGTCATATTCATGCTTAAAACGCGTTTTGGCACAAATCCATGTGCGGGTTCTAAAAAGAGCAGCATTGGCATGCTTTTCACGTCGTTTGGTAGAAATCCACACGCGCGTTCTGCCAAAAGCACAATTTGCATGCATATCGTGTGGTTTTGCAGAAAACTGCATCCTCGTCTACCAAAAGTTTCATATTCATGCTTAAAACGCGTTTTGGCACAAATCCATGTGCGGGTTCTAAAAAGAGCAGCATTGGCATGCTTTTCACGTCGTTTGGTAGAAATCCACACGCGCGTTCTGCCAAAAGCGTCATTTGCATGCATATCGTGTGGTTTTGCAGAAAACTGCATCGTCGTCTACCAAAAGTTGCATATTCATGCTTAAAACGCGTTTTGGCACAAATCCATGTGCGGGTGCTAAAAAGAGCAGCATTGGCATGCTTTTCACGTCGTTTGGTAGAAATCCACACGCGCGTTCTGCCAAAAGCACCATTTGCATGCATATCGTGTGGTTTTGCAGAAAACTGCTTCCTCGTCTACCAAAAGTGTCATATTAATGCTTAAAACGCGTTTTGGCACACATCCATGTGCGGGTTCTAAAAAGAGCAGCATTGGCATGCTTTTCACGTCGTTTGGTAGAAATCCACACGCGCGTTCTGCCAAAAGCACCATTTGCATGCATATCGTGTGGTTTTGCAGAAAACTGCATCCTCGTCTACCAAAAGTGTCATATTCATGCTTAAAACGCGTTTTGGCACAAATCCATGTGCGGGTTCTACAAAGAGCAGCATTGGCATGCTTTTCACGTCGTTTGGTAGAAATCCACACGCGCGTTCTGCCAAAAGCACCATTTGCATGCATATCGTGTGGTTTTGCAGAAAACTGCATCCTCGTCTACCAAAAGTTGCATATTCATGCTTAAAACGCGTTTTGGCACAAATCCATGTGCGGGTGCTAAAAAGAGCAGCATTGGCATGCTTTTCACGTCGTTTGGTAGAAATCCACACGCGCGTTCTGCCAAAAGCACCATTTGCATGCATATCGTGTGGTTTTGCAGAAAACTGCATCCTCGTCTACCAAAAGTGTCATATTCATGCTTAAAACGCGTTTTGGCACAAATCCATGTGCGGGTTTTACAAAGAGCAGCATTGGCATGCTTTTCACGTCGTTTGGTAGAAATCTACACGCGCGTTCTGCCAAAAGCGTCATTTGCATGCATATCGTGTGGTTTTGCAGAAAACTGCATCCTCGTCTACCAAAAGTTGCATATTCATGCTTAAAACGCGTTTTTGCACAAATCCATGTGCGGGTTCTAAAAAGAGCAGCATTGGCATGCTTTTCACGTCGTTTGGTAGAAATCCACATGCGCGTTGTTCCAAAAGCACCATTTGCATGCATATCGTGTGGTTTTGCAGAAAACTGCATCCTCGTCTACCAAAAGTGTCATATTCATGCTTAAAACGCGTTTTGGCACAAATCCATGTGCGGGCTCTAAAAAGAGCAGCATTGGCATGCTTTTCACGTCGTTTGGTAGAAATCCACATGCGCGTTCTGCCAAAAGCACCATTTGCATGCATATCGTGTGGTTTTGCAGAAAACTGCATCCTCGTCTACCAAAAGTGTCATATTAATGCTTAAAACGCGTTTTTGCACACATCCATGTGCGGGTTCTAAAAAGAGCAGCATTGCATGCTTTTCACGTCGTTTGGTAGAAATCCACACGCGCGTTCTGCCAAAAGCACCATTTGCATGCATATCGTGTGGTTTTGCAGAAAACTGCATCCTCGTCTACCAAAAGTGTCATATTCATGCTTAAAACGCGTTTTGGCACAAATCCATGTGCGGGTTCTAAAAAGAGCAGTATTGGCATGCTTTTCACGTCGTTTGGTAGAAATCCACACGCGCGTTCTGCCAAAAGCGTCATTTGCATGCATATCGTGTGGTTTTGCAGAAAACTGCATCCTCGTCTACCAAAAGTGTCATATTCATGCTTAAAACGCGTTTTGGCACAAATCCATGTGCGGGTTCTACAAAGAGCAGCATTGGCATGCTTTTCACGTCGTTTGGTAGAAATCCACACGCGCGTTCTGCCAAAAGCACCATTTGCATGCATATCGTGTGGTTTTGCAGAAAACTGCATCCTCGTCTACCAAAACTGTCATATTCATGCTTAAAACGCGTTTTGGCACAAATCCATGTGCGGGTTCTACAAAGAGCAGCATTGGCATGCTTTTCACGTCGTTTGGTAGAAATCCACACGCGCGTTCTGCCAAAAGCGTCATTTGCATGCATATCGTGTGGTTTTGCAGAAAACTGCATCCTCGTCTACCAAAAGTTGCATATTCATGCTTAAAACACGTTTTGGCACAAATCCATGTGCGGGTTCTAAAAAGAGCAGCATTGGCATGCTTTTCACGTCGTTTGGTAGAAATCCACACGCGCGTTCTGCCAAAAGCGTCATTTGCATGCTTATCGTGTGGTTTTGCAGAAAACTGCATCCTCGTCTACCAAAAGTTGCATATTCATGCTTAAAACGCGTTTTGGCACAAATCCATGTGCGGGAGCTAAAAAGAGCAGCATGGCATGCTTTTCACGTCGTTTGGTAGAAATCCACACGCGCGTTCTGCCAAAAGCACCATTTGCATGCATATCGTGTGGTTTTGCAGAAAACTGCATCCTCGTCTACCAAAAGTGTCATATTCATGCTTAAAACGCGTTTTGGCACAAATCCATGTGCGGGTTCTAAAAAGAGCAGCATTGGCATGCTTTTCACGTCGCTTAGTAGAAATCCACACGCGCGTTCTGCCAAAAGCGTCATTTGCATGCATGTCGTGTGGTTTTGCAGAAAACTGCATCCTCGTCTACCAAAAGTTGCATATTCATGCTTAAAACGCGTTTTGGCACAAATCCATGTGCGGGTTCTAAAAAGAGCAGCATTGGCATGCTTTTCACGTCGTTTGGTAGAAATCCACACGCGCGTTCTGCCAAAAGCGTCATTTGCATGGATATCGTGTGGTTTTGCAGAAAACTGCATCCTCGTCTACCAAAAGTTGCATATTCATGCTTAAAACGCGTTTTGGCACAAATCCATGTGCGGGTTCTACAAAGAGCAGCATTGGCATGCTCTTCACGTCGTTTGGTATAAATCCACACGCGCGTTCTGCCAAAAGCACCATTTGCATGCATATCGTGTGGTTTTGCAGAAAACTGCATCCTCGTCTACCAAAAGTTGCATATTCATGCTTAAAACGCGTTTTGGCACAAATCCATGTGCGGGTGCTAAAAAGAGCAGCATTGGCACGCTTTTCACGTCGTTTGGTAGAAATCCACACGCGCGTTCTGCCAAAAGCGTCATTTGCATGCATATCGTGTGGTTTTGCAGAAAACTGCATCGTCGTCTACCAAAAGTTGCATATTCATGCTTAAAACGCGTTTTGGCACAAATCCATGTGCGAGTGCTAAAAAGAGCAGCATTGGCATGCTTTTCACGTCGTTTGGTAGAAATCCACAGGCGCGTTCTGCCAAAAGCGTCATTTGCATGCATATCGTGTGGTTTTGCAGAAAACTGCATCCTCGTCTACCAAAAGTGTCATATTCATGCTTAAAACGCGTTTTGGCACAAATCCATGTGCGGGTGCTAAAAAGAGCAGCATTGGCATGCTTTTCACGTCGTTTGGTAGAAATCCACACGCGCGTTCTGCCAAAAGCGTCATTTGCATGCATATCGTGTGGTTTTGCAGAAAACTGCATCCTCGTCTACCAAAAGTTGCATATTCATGCTTAAAACGCGTTTTGGCACAAATCCATGTGCGGGTGCTAAAAAGAGCAGCATTGGCACGCTTTTCACGTCGTTTGGTAGAAATCCACACGCGCGTTCTGCCAAAAGCGTCATTTGCATGCATATCGTGTGGTTTTGCAGAAAACTGCATCGTCGTCTACCAAAAGTTGCATATTCATGCTTAAAACGCGTTTTGGCACAAATCCATGTGCGAGTGCTAAAAAGAGCAGCATTGGCATGCTTTTCACGTCGTTTGGTAGAAATCCACAGGCGCGTTCTGCCAAAAGCGTCATTTGCATGCATATCGTGTGGTTTTGCAGAAAACTGCATCCTCGTCTACCAAAAGTGTCATATTCATGCTTAAAACGCGTTTTGGCACAAATCCATGTGCGGGTGCTAAAAAGAGCAGCATTGGCATGCTTTTCACGTCGTTTGGTAGAAATCCACACGCGCGTTCTGCCAAAAGCGTCATTTGCATGCATATCGTGTGGTTTTGCAGAAAACTGCATCCTCGTCTACCAAAAGTGTCATATTCATGCTTAAAACGCGTTTCGCCACAAATCCATGTGCGGGTGCTAAAAAGAGCAGCATTGGCACGCTTTTCACGTCGTTTGGTAGAAATCCACACTCGCGTTCTGCCAAAAGCACCATTTGCATGCATATCGTGTGGTTTTGCAGAAAACTGCATCCTCGTCTACCAAAAGTGTCATATTCATGCTTAAAACGCGTTTTGGCAGAAATCCATGTGCGGGTGCTAAAAAGAGCAGCATTGGCATGCTTTTCACGTCGTTTGGTAGAAATCCACACGCGCGTTCTGCCAAAAGCGTCATTTGCATGCATATCGTGTGGTTTTGCAGAAAACTGCATCGTCGTCTACCAAAAGTTGCATATTCATGCTTAAAACGCGTTTTGGCACAAATCCATGTGCGGGTGCTAAAAAGAGCAGCATTGGCATGCTTTTCACGTCGTTTGGTCGAAATCCACACGCGCGTTCTGCCAAAAGCGGCATTTGCATGCATATCGTGTGGTTTTGCAGAAAACTGCATCCTCGTCTACCAAAAGTGTCATATTCATGCTTAAAACGCGTTTTGGCACAAATCCATGTGCGGGTGCTAAAAAGAGCAGCATTGGCATGCTTTTCACGTCGTTTGGTAGAAATCCACACGCGCGTTCTGCCAAAAGCACCATTTGCATGCATATCGTGTGGTTTTGCAGAAAACTGCATCCTCGTCTACCAAAAGTGTCATATTCATGCTTAAAACGCGTTTTGGCACAAATCCATGTGCGGGTTCTAAAAAGAGCAGCATTGGCATGCTTTTCACGTCGTTTGGTAGAAATGCACACGCGCGTTCTGCCAAAAGCGTCATTTGCATGCATATCGTGTGGTTTTGCAGAAAACTGCATCGTCGTCTACCAAAAGTGTCATATTCATGCTTAAAACGCGTTTTGCCACAAATCCATGTGCGGGTGCTAAAAAGAGCAGCATTGGCATGCTTTTCACGTCGTTTGGTAGAAATCCACACGCGCGTTCTGCCAAAAGCGTCATTTGCATGCATATCGTGTGGTTTTGCAGAAAACTGCATCCTCGTCTACCAAAAGTTGCATATTTATTTATTTATTTATTTCATACATACTGCTAGCCTCCATTTTGAGGCTGTTGCAGGACATGGGAAAATACATTGCATCAAAATAAGAATGACAAACTTATACACTTGTTGGTATTGTAGTTTACAAGTAGACGTAGTTGAGTAATACAACAAAGGGTGTGACCTTCCTGAGTCAGGCCTTAAAGGTTAATGAACAGAAATACAGAAGCATAAGATAAACAACAAAAAAGTACATCAAAACCAAAAAATGCGGGGTCTGCAGGCGATACTGGTAAATCAAGATGCGCATTCATAGACATATTTTTCCAGCATAGGAAGGAAATCGTCAGGTGAGCAAATTATGATATCACTAGGCAATGAATTCCAGTCTCTGATTGTCTGGGGAAAGAAAGAATACCTGAATGTGTCTGTGTGGAACCTGTATTCAATTAAATGTTTTTGATGTTTAGTTCTAGTGTTTCGCTGTTCACTGAAAGATACATATGCACCACTGTTTAATTTGTAGACTCCGTTAAGGAGGTGGAACAGAAACTTGAGACGTAAGTATTTCGCACGCTTGTAAATAGTCGGGAGACAAGCTTTATCAAGGAGTTCTGTCCGAGAATCATTACGGTTGTACCTATTATAAATGAATCTGATGGCTTTTCTCTGTATTGTTTCTAGGCGTTTTATGCACAGTTTGGTATGTGGAGACCAGCAGGTAATACCATATTCTAGTATAGGACGAACGAATGAGGTGTAGGCTAGCATCTTAGTGTCTGGTGAGGCAGATTTTAAAGAGCGTTTAAGCGAACAAAGTGTTGTAAATGCCTTAGAAGATATGTGTGACACATGCTTGTCCCATTTCATATCAGATGATAGGACAATGCCCAAATATTTATAATCATCGATTATCTTTAATTTTTGCTGTTCGATCGTGTAGGTGAATTCTAGTGGGGTTCTTTTTCGGCTTACTCTCATAAAAACAGTCTTGTCTAAATTAATCTTCATTTGCCATGCCTGACACCAATTTGCTACTTGCGCAAGCTCGTGATTTAGTATTACTTGATCATTATGGTTCCTAATCTCCCTATAAATAATGCAATCATCTGCAAACATGCGCATCGTTGATTTTATGTTATCTGCCATGTCATTGATGTATAGTAAAAAAAGAATTGGTGCTAAGACTGTTCCTTGTGGTACTCCGGATGACACTTCTACCCAATCAGATTGCTGACTTTCGATTTCTACGTACTGTTGCCGACCTGCAAGATAGGCTTTTATCCAGTTTATTATGCTGCCAGATCCGAGAATGTGTTGTAGTTTGCCCAGGAGTTTAGGATGGGATACCCGGTCGAAGGTCTTCGATTGATCTAAGAATATTATGTCAGGCTGCCCGCGGTTATCAATTGTTAGAGCCAGATCATGCACAGTTTGTGTAAGTTGCGTAACAGTAGACAGTCCTTTTCTGAAACCATGTTGGTTGATGCTAAGCAAGTTATTATCTTCCGCAAAGGTTACGGTGTGTTTTAGTATGATGTGTTCGAGAATTTTGCAAGATGTGCAGGTTAGCGAAATCGGTCTATAATTTGATGGGCTTGTTGCGTCACCTGATTTGAGAATCGGGACAATCTTTGCTATTTTCCAGTCTTTGGGCACGTCAGACGATTCTAGAGATTTTTTAAAGATAAGTAAGAGGTATTTAGAGACCCATTCTGCGTATCTCTTGAGGAAAGTATTGGGGATCCCATCTTGGCCACAAGATTTTTTAATGTCGATGTTAAGCAGCAGTGAAAGTATACCTGATTCTGTTATCTCTATATCACCAAGTATGTCGCCGGTTCCCCTCGGCTGATGGTTTAAATCTGGTGAAATTCCGTTGTCTTGTGTAAAAACGGATTTAAAAAAGTTATTAAACTGATTTGCTCTTTGGAAAGCATCCTTCTGCGGCAAATTGCTTTGCTTATGCACGTTCACGTTAAAATATCTCCAAAATTTTTGAGGAGCCGTCTTGATGAAGTTGCTAAGTGTGACGTTCATGTACGTATGTTTTGCTTGCTTTATCACTACTTTCAACTCATGTGCCAATTTTCTAATTTTGTCAGAGAAACAGGGATTTGATGTCTTACCCTTAAGTTTCCTCAGCCTTGACATTTTACGTTTCATATGTATTATATTCCTTGTGATCCAAGGGTTTCTTTTGTGCACTTTCTTTTTTTTCATGGGTACGAAGTTTGATAAACATTCGTGTACATAGGTCTTAAATTTCGCCCATAATTCATCTACTGTCACAGAATTATCATGGAAAAGACAAGAAAATTTGGGGTAGTGATAATCAAAAAAGTCAAGAATGCCGACATCATCTGCGTTTTTCCAATCATATATTCGTGTGATCAATTTTTCTGAGCGTGCTGGCGACGGTAGTGATAGACAACATTTGGTTGCCTTGCGGTCCGAAATTCCGTCAATTATTTCCCATGATATGTCCTCTACAGGAATGTTTTCACTCACAAAAGTTAGATCAAGAATTGTGCTGCTCGACAAAGTGACACGTGTGGGTTGCTGAATGATTTGCTTTAAACCACTATTGAAGGCCATATCAAGTATCGCCTCAGCGCTGTCCTTATCGATAACACCAGCATCGTACGAATCCCATCTTATACCTGGTAGATTGTAATCCCCCGTAAGGACAACCTTTTTGTCCCCTTGAAGGTGACGCTGCATGTAGTCAGACAAGATATGTAATGGCTCCGGGCCAGAATTCGGTGCTCTGTACATTGTACCAACATAAAGGGAATATACGCCGATCGTGATCCTACAAAACAGTGCTTCTGCTCCGGTAATGTTAGGTAGCAGTGTGGTCTGAATGTCGTCTTTCACTAAAATCGCGACGCCACCGTCACGTGTACATCTATCCTGACGAAGAACTATATAACCAGGGGGAAATATATTGTTGGTCAAGATACATGATAACAGCCAAGTTTCACTAATGGTTATGATATCAGGTTCATGTTAAAGAGACAAGGCCTCAAGTTCTACCGTCTTATTAACTATACTCCTGGCGTTGATATTAAGAATAGTTAGTTTTTTCTTAACTTAGCAGGTTGCCGTTCGGCAATTCGAGGAGACACCTTTTTTACTGGTATTTTCTCGCCTAATTCTTCATCCCATGCAAAGAGTTCATCATTTACTTTGATCTTATCGTAAATGAGTCTGACCTTTTCGTGCTTTTCTCTATTAAGTTTGCAACTATCCGAAAGTTTTTTCTTATATTGCGTACCGCCAGAGAAAAATCTTCGCTGACAGAAATTTTGGAACCCTTCAGTCTAAAACAGTTCTTAAGTATCTTGGCTTTGTCTCTGTAATCGAACAGCTTGAAGATCACGGGGCGCGTTTTGTTAGCCTTCTTCCCTCCCAAGCGGTGAATTCGCTCGAAACCGGAAAACGTTACACCAAGCACTTCTTTAATTAGTTTAGTGCTAACCTCGTGTTCTAGGATTTCCGATGTTTCATCCTCGAGTTCGCTTAGTCCGTAAATAATTAGGTTCGACCGTCTGCTTCGGTTTTCTAGGTCGTCAATTTGACGCAGAAATGATTTCATGGTCTTTTCCAGTTGCATGCACTTTTCCTCGATGGTTGACATACGACTTTCAAGCTGTCCTAAAAGATCTAGTTTGGAGTGAATACTTGCTAACGACTCACTTGAACCCTTATTTTCGTTTCTGATAGCGGTGATGTCGGCAGCCATTTTTCTAATTTCAGCAGCAAGTTCCTGCATGTTGGGACCAGGGTTGCTCTCTACATCCCCTCCCAGCAACAACAGGTATCTTAAAGACACTATGCAGTTTCGAAGCAAAGAACACATTTGCCTTGGGCACGGCAGCACAAGAAGAATCAAGCAATTACTACGGTAACATTTGCCAAAACGTTTGCTCACCTGGAGCATGAAGACAAAGGGGTTTGTCAGCCACATATTCATTCCAGTGCGACCGTGCCCAATGCTGTACTCGTGGAAGCAGCTGCTATTTAAAGCGGTTGATGTCGATAAGGTTGCCGATGTCGCTGCAGCCATGAAGAAGTGGTGATCCAAACGGAACGGAATGGAAGCCTGAGCGCCGTTGCGCAGACGTTGTCGCGCAGCCCAGTTATCGTCCGTGAACGCGTGGTCACTGCTTTGAGGCTCGTCGATGTGGACTGGACGGGAGACGACGAAGGCATTCGGTCCAGCCACCAAGAATACAGGAAGCGCCTGGAGCATGAAGACAAAGGGGTTTGTCAGCCACATATTCATTCCAGTGCGACCGTGCCCAATGCTGTACTCGTGGAAGCAGCTGCTATTTAAAGCGGTTGATGTCGATAAGGTTGCCGATGTCGCTGCAGCCATGAAGAAGTGGTGATCCAAACGGAACGGAATGGAAGCCTGAGCGCCGTTGCGCAGACGTTGTCGCGCAGCCCAGTTATCGTCCGTGAACGCGTGGTCACTGCTTTGAGGCTCGTCGATGTGGACTGGACGGGAGACGACGAGGGCACTCGGTCCAGCCACCAAGAATACAGGAAGCGCCTGGAGCATGAAGACAAAGGGGTTTGTCAGCCACATATTCATTCCAGTGCGACCGTGCCCAAAAAAAACCGTGCTTAATGAGACCGTGCTTAAAACGCGTTTTGGCACAAATCCATGTGCGGGTGCTAAAAAGAGCAGCATTGGCATGCTTTTCACGTCGTTTGGTAGAAATCCACACGCGCGTTCTGCCAAAAGCGTCCTTTGCATGCATATCGTGTGGTTTTGCAGAAAACTGCATCCTCGTCTACCAAAAGTGTCATATTCATGCTTAAAACGCGTTTTGCCACAAATCCATGTGCGGGTGCTAAAAAGAGCAGCATTGGCATGCTTTTCACGTCGTTTGGTAGAAATCCACACGCGCGTTCTGCCAAAAGCGTCATTTGCATGCATATCGTGTGGTTTTGCAGAAAACTGCATCCTCGTCTACCAAAAGTTGCATATTCATGCTTAAAACGCGTTTTGGCACAAATCCATGTGCGGGTTCTAAAAAGAGCAGCATTGGCATGCTTTTCACGTCGTTTGGTAGAAATCCACACGCGCGTTCTGCCAAAAGCGTCATTTGCATGCATATCGTGTGGTTTTGCAGAAAACTGCATCCTCGTCTACCAAAAGTGTCATATTCATGCTTAAAATGCGTTTTGCCACAAATCCATGTGCGGGTGCTAAAAAGAGCAGCATTAGCATGCTTTTCACGTCGTTTGGTAGAAATCCACACGCGCGTTCTGCCAAAAGCGTCATTTGCATGCATATCGTGTGGTTTTGCAGAAAACTGCATCCTCGTCTACCAAAAGTTGCATATTTATTTATTTATTTATTTCATACATACTGCTAGCCTCCATTTTGAGGCTGTTGCAGGACATGGGAAAATACATTGCATCAAAATAAGAATGACAAACTTATACACTTGTTGGTATTGTAGTTTACAAGTAGACGTAGTTGAGTAATACAACACAGGGTGTGACCTTCCTGAGTCAGGCCTTAAAGGTTAATGAACAGAAATACAGAAGCATAAGATAAACAACAAAAAAGTACATCAAAACCAAAAAATGCGGGGTCTGCAGGCGATACTGGTAAATCAAGATGCGCATTCATAGACATATTTTTCCAGCATAGAAAGGAAATCGTCAGGTGAGCAAATTATGATATCACTAGGCAATGAATTCCAGTCTCTGATTGTCTGGGGAAAGAAAGAATACCTGAATGTGTCTGTGTGGAACCTGTATTCAATTAAATGTTTTTGATGTTTAGTTCTAGTGTTTCGCTGTTCACTGAAAGATACATATGCACCACTGTTTAATTTGTAGACTCCGTTAAGGAGGTGGAACAGAAACTTGAGACGTAAGTATTTCGCACGCTTGTAAATAGTCGGGAGACAAGCTTTATCAAGGAGTTCTGTCCGAGAATCATTACGGTTGTACCTATTATAAATGAATCTGATGGCTTTTCTCTGTATTGTTTCTAGGCGTTTTATGCACTGTTTGGTATGTGGAGACCAGCAGGTAATACCATATTCTAGTATAGGACGAACGAATGAGGTGTAGGCTAGCATCTTAGTGTCTGGTGAGGCAGATTTTAAAGAGCGTTTAAGCGAACAAAGTGTTGTAAATGCCTTAGAAGATATGTGTGAAACATGCTTGTCCCATTTCATATCAGATGATAGGACAATGCCCAAATATTTATAATCATCGATTATCTTTAATTTTTGCTGTTCGATCGTGTAGGTGAATTCTAGTGGGGTTCTTTTTCGGCTTACTCTCATAAAAACAGTCTTGTCTAAATTAATCTTCATTTGCCATGCCTGACACCAATTTGCTACTTGCGCAAGCTCGTGATTTAGTATTACTTGATCATTATGGTTCCTAATCTCCCTATAAATAATGCAATCATCTGCAAACATGCGCATCGTTGATTTTATGTTATCTGCCATGTCATTGATGTATAGTAAAAAAAGAATTGGTGCTAAGACTGTTCCTTGTGGTACTCCGGATGACACTTCTACCCAATCAGATTGCTGACTTTCGATTTCTACGTACTGTTGCCGACCTGCAAGATAGGCTTTTATCCAGTTTATTATGCTGCCAGATCCGAGAATGTGTTGTAGTTTGCCCAGGAGTTTAGGATGGGATACCCGGTCGAAGGTCTTCGATAGATCTAAGAATATTATGTCAGGCTGCCCGCGGTTATCAATTGTTAGAGCGAGATCATGCACAGTTTGTGTAAGTTGCGTAACAGTAGACAGTCCTTTTCTGAAACCATGTTGGTTGATGCTAAGCAAGTTATTATCTTCCGCAAAGGTTACGGTGTGTTTTAGTATGATGTGTTCGAGAATTTTGCAAGATGTGCAGGTTAGCGAAATCGGTCTATAATTTGATGGGCTTGTTGCGTCACCTGATTTGAGAATCGGGACAATCTTTGCTATTTTCCAGTCTTTGGGCATGTCAGACGATTCTAGAGATTTTTTAAAGATAAGTAAGAGGTATTTAGAGACCCATTCTGCGTATCTCTTGAGGAAAGTATTGGGGATCCCATCTTGGCCACAAGATTTTTTAATGTCGATGTTAAGCAGCAGTGAAAGTATACCTGATTCTGTTATCTCTATATCACCAAGTATGTCGCCGGTTCCCCTCGGCTGATGGTTTAAATCTGGTGAAATTCCGTTGTCTTGTGTAAAAACGGATTTAAAAAAGTTAATAAACTGATTTGCTCTTTGGAAAGCATCCTTCTGCGGCAAATTGCTTTGCTTATGCACGTTCACGTTAAAATATCTCCAAAATTTTTGAGGAGCCGTCTTGATGAAGTTGCTAAGTGTGACGTTCATGTACGTATGTTTTGCTTGCTTTATCACTACTTTCAACTCATGTGCCAATTTTCTAATTTTGTCAGAGAAACAGGGATTTGATGTCTTACCCTTAAGTTTCCTCAGCCTTGACATTTTACGTTTCATATGTATTATATTCCTTGTGATCCAAGGGTTTCTTTTGTGCACTTTCTTTTTTTTCATGGGTACGAAGTTTGATAAACATTCGTGTACATAGGTCTTAAATTTCGCCCATAATTCATCTACTGTCACAGAATTATCATGGAAAAGGCAAGAAAAATTGGGGTAGTGATAATCAAAAAAGTCAAGAATGCCGACATCATCTGCGTTTTTCCAATCATATATTCGTGTGATCAATTTTTCTGAGCGTGCTGGCGACGGTAGTGATAGACAACATTTGGTTGCCTTGTGGTCCGAAATTCCGTCAATTATTTCCCATGATATGTCCTCTACAGGAATGTTTTCACTCACAAAAGTTAGATCAAGAATTGTGCTGCTCGTCAAAGTGACACGTGTGGGTTGCTGAATGATTTGCTTTAAACCACTATTGAAGGCCATATCAAGTATCGCCTCAGCGCTGTCCTTATCGATAACACCAGCATCGTACGAATCCCATCTTATACCTGGTAGATTGTGATCCCCCGTAAGGACAACCTTTTTGTCCCCTTGAAGGTGACGCTGCATGTAGTCAGACAAGATATGTAATGGCTCCGGGCCAGAATTCGGTGCTCTGTACATTGTACCAACATAAAGGGAATATACGCCGATCGTGATCCTACAAATCAGTGCTTCTGCGCCGGTAATGTTAGGTAGCAGTGTGGTCTGAATGTCGTCTTTCACTAAAATCACGACGCCACCGCCACGTGTACATCTATCCTGACGAAGAACTATATAACCAGGGGGAAATATATTGTTGGTCAAGATACATGATGACAGCCAAGTTTCACTAATGGTTATGATATCAGGTTCATGTTCAAGAGACAAGGCCTCAAGTTCTACCGTCTTATTAACTATACTCCTGGCGTTGATATTAAGAATAGTTAGTTTTTTCTTAACTTAGCAGGTTGCCGTTCGGCAATTCGAGGAGACACCTTTTTAACTGGTATTTTCTCGCCTAATTCTTCATCCCATGCAAAGAGTTCATCATTTACTTTGATCTTATCGTAAACGAGTCTGACCTTTTCGTGCTTTTCTCTATTAAGTTTGCAACTATCCCAAAGTTTTTTTCTTATATTGCGTACCGCCAGAGAAAAATCTTCGCTGACAGAAATTTTGGAACCCTTCAGTCTAAAACAGTTCTTAAGTATCTTGGCTTTGTCTCTGTAATCGAACAGCTTGAAGATCACGGGGCGCGTTTTGTTAGCCTTCTTCCCTCCCAAGCGGTGAATTCGCTCGAAACCGGAAAACGTTACACCAAGCACTTCATTAATTAGTTTAGTGCTAACCTCGTGTTCTAGGATTTCCGATGTTTCATCCTCGAGTTCGCTTAGTCCGTAAATAATTAGGTTCGACCGTCTGCTTCGGTTTTCTAGGTCGTCAATTTGACGCAGAAATGATTTCATGGTCTTTTCCAGTTGCATGCACTTTTCCTCGATGGTTGACATACGACTTTCAAGCTGTCCTAAAAGATCTAGTTTGGAGTGAATACTTGCTAACGACTCACTTGAACCCTTATTTTCGTTTCTGATAGCGGTGATGTCGGCAGCCATTTTTCTAATTTCAGCAGCAAGTTCCTGCATGTTGGGACCAGGGTTGCTCTCTACATCCCCTCCCAGCAACAACAGGTATCTTAAAGACACTATGCAGTTTCGAAGCAAAGAACACATTTGCCTTGGGCACGGCAGCACAAGAAGAATCAAGCAATTACTACGGTAACATTTGCCAAAACGTTTGCTCACCTGGAGCATGAAGACAAAGGGGTTTGTCAGCCACATATTCATTCCAGTGCGACCGTGCCCAATGCTGTACTCGTGGAAGCAGCTGCTATTTAAAGCGGTTGATGTCGATAAGGTTGCCGATGTCGCTGCAGCCATGAAGAAGTGGTGATCCAAACGGAACGGAATGGAAGCCTGAGCGCCGTTGCGCAGACGTTGTCGCGCAGCCCAGTTATCGTCCGTGAACGCGTGGTCACTGCTTTGAGGCTCGTCGATGTGGACTGGACGGGAGACGACGAAGGCATTCGGTCCAGCCACCAAGAATACAGGAAGCGCCTGGAGCATGAAGACAAAGGGGTTTGTCAGCCACATATTCATTCCAGTGCGACCGTGCCCAATGCTGTACTCGTGGAAGCAGCTGCTATTTAAAGCGGTTGATGTCGATAAGGTTGCCGATGTCGCTGCAGCCATGAAGAAGTGGTGATCCAAACGGAACGGAATGGAAGCCTGAGCGCCGTTGCGCAGACGTTGTCGCGCAGCCCAGTTATCGTCCGTGAACGCGTGGTCACTGCTTTGAGGCTCGTCGATGTGGACTGGACGGGAGACGACGAGGGCACTCGGTCCAGCCACCAAGAATACAGGAAGCGCCTGGAGCATGAAGACAAAGGGGTTTGTCAGCCACATATTCATTCCAGTGCGACCGTGCCCAAAAAAAACCGTGCTTAACGAGACCGTGCTTAAAACGCGTTTTGGCACAAATCCATGTGCGGGTGCTAAAAAGAGCAGCATTGGCATGCTTTTCACGTCGTTTGGTAGAAATCCACACGCGCGTTCTGCCAAAAGCGTCCTTTGCATGCATATCGTGTGGTTTTGCAGAAAACTGCATCCTCGTCTACCAAAAATGTCATATTCATGCTTAAAACGCGTTTTGCCACAAATCCATGTGCGGGTGCTAAAAAGAGCAGCATTGGCATGCTTTTCACGTCGTTTGGTAGAAATCCACACGCGCGTTCTGCCAAAAGCGTCATTTGCATGCATATCGTGTGGTTTTGCAGAAAACTGCATCCTCGTCTACCAAAAGCTGCATATTCATGCTTAAAACGCGTTTTGGCACAAATCCATGTGCGGGTTCTAAAAAGAGCAGCATTGGCATGCTTTTCACGTCGTTTGGTAGAAATCCACACGCGCGTTCTGCCAAAAGCGTCATTTGCATGCATATCGTGTGGTTTTGCAGAAAACTGCATCCTCGTCTACCAAAATTGTCATATTCATGCTTAAAACGCGTTTTGCCACAAATCCATGTGCGGGTGCTAAAAAGAGCAGCATTGGCATGCTTTTCACGTCGTTTGGTAGAAATCCACACGCGCGTTCTGCCAAAAGCGTCATTTGCATGCATATCGTGTGGTTTTGCAGAAAACTGCATCCTCGTCTACCAAAAGTTGCATATTCATGCTTAAAACGCGTTTTGGCACAAATCCATGTGCGGGTGCTAAAAAGAGCAGCATTGGCATGCTTTTCACGTCGTTTGGTAGAAATCCACAGGCGCGTTCTGCCAAAAGCACCATTTGCATGCATATCGTGTGGTTTTGCAGAAAACTGCATCCTCCTCTACCAAAAGTTGCATATTCATGCTTAAAACGCGTTTTGGTACAAATCCATGTGCGGGTTCTAAAAAGAGCAGCATTGGCATGCTTTTCACGTCGTTTGGTAGAAATCCACAGGCGCGTTCTGCCAAAAGCACCATTTGCATGCATATCGTGTGGTTTTGCAGAAAACTGCATCCTCCTCTACCAAAAGTTGCATATTCATGCTTAAAACGCGTTTTGGCACAAATCCATGTGCGGGTGCTAAATAGAGCAGCATTGGCAAGCTTTTCACGTCGTTTGGTAGAAATCCACACGCGCGTTCTGCCAAAAGCGTCATTGGCATGCATATCGTGTGGTTTTGCAGAACACTGCATCCTCGTGTACCAAAAGTTGCATATTCATGCTTAAAACGCGTTTTGGCACAAATCCATGTGCGGGTGCTAAAGAGAGCAGCATTGGCATGCTTTTCACGTCGTTTGGTAGAAATCCACACGCGCGTTCTGCCAAAAGCACCATTTGCATGCATATCGTGTGGTTTTGCAGAAAACTGGATCCTCGTCTACAAAAAGTTGCATATTCATGCTTAAAACGCGTTTTGGCACAAATCCATGTGCGGGTTCTAAAAAGAGCAGCATTGGCATGCTTTTCACGTCGTTTGGTAGAAATCCACACGCGCGTTCTGCCAAAAGCGTCATTTGCATGCATATCGTGTGGTTTTGCAGAAAACTGCATCCTCGTCTACCAAAAGATGCATATTCATGCTTAAAACGCGTTTTGGCACAAATCCATTTGCGGGTTCTAAAAAGAGCAGCATTGGCATGCTTTTCACGTCGTTTGGTAGAAATCCACACGCGCGTTCTGCCAAAAGCGTCATTTGCATGCATATCGTGTGGTTTTGCAGAAAACTGCATCCTCGTCTACCAAAAGTTGCATATTCATGCTTAAAACGCGTTTTGGCACAAATCCATGTGCGGGTTCTAAAAAGAGCAGCATTGGCATGCTTTTCACGTCGTTTGGTAGAAATCCACACGCGCGTTCTGCCAAAAGCGTCATTTGCATGCATATCGTGTGGTTTTGCAGAAAACTGCATCCTCGTCTACCAAAAGTTGCATATTCATGCTTAAAACGCGTTTTGGCACAAATCCATGTGCGGGTGCTAAAAAGAGCAGCATTGGCATGCTTTTCACGTCGTTTGGTAGAAATCCACACGCGCGTTCTGCCAAAAGCACCATTTGCATGCATATCGTGTGGTTTTGCAGAAAACTGCATCCTCGTCTACCAAAAGTGTCTTATTCATGCTTAAAACGCGTTTTGGCACAAATCCATGTGCACGTTCTAAAAAGAGCAGCATTGGCATGCTTTTCACGTCGATTGGTAGAAATCCACACGCGCGTTCTGCCAAAAGCACCATTTTCATGCATATCGTGTGCTTTTGCAGAAAACTGCATCCTCGTCTACCAAAAGTGTCATATTCATGCTTAAAACGCGTTTTGGCACAAATCCATGTGCGGGTTCTAAAAAGAGCAGCATTGGCATGCTTTTCACGTCGTTTGGTAGAAATCCACACGCGCGTTCTGCCAAAAGCGTCATTTGCATGCATATCGTGTGGTTTTGCAGAAAACTGCATCCTCGTCTACAAAAAGTGTCATATTCATGCTTAAAACGCGTTTTGGCACAAATCCATGCGCGGGTTCTAAAAAGAGCAGCATTGGCATGCTTTTCACGTCGTTTGGTAGAAATCCACACGCGCGTTCTGCCAAAAGCGTCATTTGCATGCATATCGTGTGGTTTTGCAGAAAACTGCATCCTCGTCTACCAAAAGTTGCATATTCATGCTTAAAACGCGTTTTGGCACAAATCCATGTGCGGGTGCTAAAAAGAGCAGCATTGGCATGCTTTTCACGTCGTTTGGTAGAAATCCACACGCGCGTTCTGCCAAAAGCACCATTTGCATGCATATCGTGTGGTTTTGCAGAAAACTGCATCCTCGTCTACCAAAAGTGTCATATTCATGCTTAAAACGCGTTTTGGCACAAATCCATGTGCGGGTTCTAAAAAGAGCAGCATTGGCATGCTTTTCACGTCGTTTGGTAGAAATCCACATGCGCGTTCTGCCAAAAGCGTCATTTGCATGCATATCGTGTGGTTTTGCAGAAAACTGCATCCTCGTCTACCAAAAGTGTCATATTCATGCTTAAAACGCGTTTTGCCACAAAGCCATGTGCGGGTGCTAAAAAGAGCAGCATTGGCATGCTTTTCACGTCGTTTGGTAGAAATCCACACGCGCGTTCTGCCAAAAGCGTCATTTGCATGCATATCGTGTGGTTTTGCAGAAAACTGCATCCTCGTCTACCAAAAGTGTCATATTCATGCTTAAAACGCGTTTTGGCACAAATCCATGTGCGGGTTCTAAAAAGAGCAGCATTGGCATGCTTCTCACGTCGTTTGGTAGAAATCCACACGCGCGTTCTGCCAAAAGCGTCATTTGCATGCATATCGTGTGGTTTTGCAGAAAACTGCATCGTCGTCTACCAAAAGTTGCATATTCATGCTTAAAACGCGTTTTGGCACAAATCCATGTGCGGGTGCTAAAAAGAGCAGCATTGGCATGCTTTTCACGCCGTTTGGTAGAAATCCACACGCGCGTTCTGCCAAAAGCGTCATTTGCATGCATATCGTGTGGTTTTGCAGAAAATTGCATCCTCGTCTACCAAAAGTGTCATATTCATGCTTAAAACGCGTTTTGGCACAAATCCATGTGCGGGTGCTAAAAAGAGCAGCATTGGCATGCTTTTAACGTCGTTTGGTAGAAATCCACACGCGCGTTCTGCCAAAAGCACCATTTGCATGCATATCGTGTGCTTTTGCAGAAAACTGCATCCTCGTCTACCAAAAGTGTCATATTCATGCTTAAAACGCGTTTTGGCACAAATCCATGTGCGGGTGCTAAAAAGAGCAGCATTGGCATGCTTTTCACGTCGTTTGGTAGAAATCCACACGCGCGTTCTGCCAAAAGCACCATTTGCATGCATATCGTGTGGTTTTGCAGAAAACTGCATCCTCGTCTACCAAAAGTGTCATATTCATGCTTAAAACGCGTTTTGGCACAAATCCATGTGCGGGTTCTAAAAAGAGCAGCATTGGCATGCTTTTCACGTCGTTTGGTAGAAATTCACACGCGCGTTCTGCCAAAAGCGTCATTTGCATGCATATCGTGTGGTTTTGCAGAAAACTGCATCCTCGTCTACCAAAAGTGTCATATTCATGCTTAAAACGCGTTTTGCCACAAAGCCATGTGCGGGTGCTAAAAAGAGCAGCATTGGCATGCTTTTCACGTCGTTTGGTAGAAATCCACACGCGCGTTCTGCCAAAAGCGTCATTTGCATGCATATCGTGTGGTTTTGCAGAAAACTGCATCCTCGTCTACCAAAAGTGTCATATTCATGCCTAAAACGCGTTTTGGCACAAATCCATGTGCGGGTTCTAAAAAGAGCAGCATTGGCATGCTTTTCACGTCGTTTGGTAGAAATCCACACGCGCGTTCTGCCAAAAGCGTCATTTGCATGCATATCGTGTGGTTTTGCAGAAAACTGCATCGTCGTCTACCAAAAGTTGCATATTCATGCTTAAAACGCGTTTTGGCACAAATCCATGTGCGGGTACTAAAAAGAGCAGCATTGGCATGCTTTTCACGTCGTTTGGTAGAAATCCACACGCGCGTTCTGCCAAAAGCGTCATTTGCATGCATATCGTGTGGTTTTGCAGAAAACTGCATCCTCGTCTACCAAAAGTGTCATATTCATGCTTAAAACGCGTTTTGGCACAAATCCATGCGCGGGTGCTAAAAAGATCAGCATTTGCATGCTTTTCACGTCGTTTGGTAGAAATCCACACGCGCGTTCTTCCAAAAGCACCATTTGCATGCATATCGTGTGGTTTTGCAGAAAACTGCATCCTCGTCTACCAAAAGTGTCATATTCATGCTTAAAACGCGTTTTGGCACAAATCCATGTGCGGGTTCTAAAAAGAGCAGCATTGGCATGCTTTTCACGTCGTTTGGTAGAAATCCACACGCGCGTTCTGCCAAAAGCGTCATTTGCATGCATATCGTGTGGTTTTGCAGAAAACTGCATCCTCGTCTACCAAAAGTGTCATATTCATGCTTAAAACGCGTTTTGCCACAAAGCCATGTGCGGGTGCTAAAAAGAGCAGCATTGGCATGCTTTTCACGTCGTTTGGTAGAAATCCACACGCGCGTTCTGCCAAAAGCGTCATTTGCATGCATATCGTGTGGTTTTGCAGAAAACTGCATCCTCGTCTACCAAAAGTTGCATATTCATGCTTAAAACGCGTTTTGGCACAAATCCATGTGCGGGTGCTAAAACGTGCAGCATTGGCATGCTTTTCACGTCGTTTGGTAGAAATCCACACGCGCGTTCTGCCAAAAGCACCATTTGCATGCATATCGTGTGGTTTTGCAGAAAACTGCATCCTCGTCTACCAAAAGTTGCATATTCATGCTTAAAACGCGTTTTGGCACAAATCCATGTGGGGGTTCTAAAAAGAGCAGCATTGGCATGCTTTTCACGTCGTTTGGTAGAAATCCACACGCGCGTTCTGCCAAAAGCGTCATTTGCATGCATATCGTGTGGTTTTGCAGAAAACTGCATCGTCGTCTACCAAAAGTTGCATATTCATGCTTAAAACGCGTTTCGGCACAAATCCATGTGCGGGTGCTAAAAAGAGCAGCATTGGCATGCTTTTCACGTCGTTTGGTAGAAATCCACACGCGCGTTCTGCCAAAAGCGTCATTTGCATGCATATCGTGTGGTTTTGCAGAAAACTGCATCCTCGTCTACCAAAAGTGTCATATTCATGCTTAAAACGCGTTTTGGCACAAATCCATGTGCGGGTGCTAAAAAGAGCAGCATTGGCATGCTTTTCACGTCGTTTGGTAGAAATCCACACGCGCGTTCTGCCAAAAGCGTCATTTGCATGCATATCGTGTGGTTTTGCAGAAAACTGCATCCTCGTCTACCAAAAGTTGCATATTCATGCTTAAAACGCGTTTTGGCACAAATCCATGTGCGGGTGCTAAAAAGAGCAGCATTGGCATGCTTTTCACGTCGTTTGGTAGAAATCCACACGCGCGTTCTGCCAAAAGCGTCATTTGCATGCATATCGTGTGGTTTTGCAGAAAACTGCATCCTCGTCTACCAAAAGTTGCATATTCATGCTTAAAACGCGTTTTGGCACAAATCCATGTGCGGGTTCTAAAAAGAGCAGCATTCGCATGCTTTTCACGTCGTTTGGTAGAAATCCACACGCGCGTTCTGCCAAAAGCGTCATTTGCATGCATATCGTGTGGTTTTGCAGAAAACTGCATCCTCGTCTACCAAAAGTGTCATATTCATGCTTAAAACGCGTTTTGGCACAAATCCATGTGCGGGTTCTAAAAAGAGCAGCATTGGCATGCTTCTCACGTCGTTTGGTAGAAATCCACACGCGCGTTCTGCCAAAAGCGTCATTTGCATGCATATCGTGTGGTTTTGCAGAAAACTGCATCGTCGTCTACCAAAAGTTGCATATTCATGCTTAAAACGCGTTTTGGCACAAATCCATGTGTGGGTGCTAAAAAGAGCAGCATTGGCATGCTTTTCACGTCGTTTGGTAGAAATCCACACGCGCGTTCTGCCAAAAGCGTCATTTGCATGCATATCGTGTGGTTTTGCAGAAAATTGCATCCTCGTCTACCAAAAGTGTCATATTCATGCTTAAAACGCGTTTTGGCACAAATCCATGTGCGGGTGCTAAAAAGAGCAGCATTGGCATGCTTTTAACGTCGTTTGGTAGAAATCCACACGCGCGTTCTGCCAAAAGCACCATTTGCATGCATATCGTGTGCTTTTGCAGAAAACTGCATCCTCGTCTACCAAAAGTGTCATATTCATGCTTAAAACGCGTTTTGGCACAAATCCATGTGCGGGTGCTAAAAAGAGCAGCATTGGCATGCTTTTCACGTCGTTTGGTAGAAATCCACACGCGCGTTCTGCCAAAAGCACCATTTGCATGCATATCGTGTGGTTTTGCAGAAAACTGCATCCTCGTCTACCAAAAGTGTCACATTCATGCTTAAAACGCGTTTTGGCACAAATCCATGTGCGGGTTCTAAAAAGAGCAGCATTGGCATGCTTTTCACGTCGTTTGGTAGAAATTCACACGCGCGTTCTGCCAAAAGCGTCATTTGCATGCATATCGTGTCGTTTTGCAGAAAACTGCATCCTCGTCTACCAAAAGTATCATATTCATGCTTAAAACGCGTTTTGCCACAAAGCCATGTGCGGGTGCTAAAAAGAGCAGCATTGGCATGCTTTTCACGTCGTTTGGTAGAAATCCACACGCGCGTTCTGCCAAAAGCGTCATTTGCATGCATATCGTGTGGTTTTGCAGAAAACTGCATCCTCGTCTACCAAAAGTGTCATATTCATGCCTAAAACGCGTTTTGGCACAAATCCATGTGCGGGTTCTAAAAAGAGCAGCATTGGCATGCTTTTCACGTCGTTTGGTAGAAATCCACACGCGCGTTCTGCCAAAAGCGTCATTTGCATGCATATCGTGTGGTTTTGCAGAAAACTGCATCGTCGTCTACCAAAAGTTGCATATTCATGCTTAAAACGCGTTTTGGCACAAATCCATGTGCGGGTACTAAAAAGAGCAGCATTGGCATGCTTTTCACGTCGTTTGGTAGAAATCCACACGCGCGTTCTGCCAAAAGCGTCATTTGCATGCATATCGTGTGGTTTTGCAGAAAACTGCATCCTCGTCTACCAAAAGTGTCATATTCATGCTTAAAACGCGTTTTGGCACAAATCCATGTGCGGGTGCTAAAAAGAGCAGCATTTGCATGCTTTTCACGTCGTTTGGTAGAAATCCACACGCGCGTTCTTCCAAAAGCACCATTTGCATGCATATCGTGTGTTTTTGCAGAAAACTGCATCCTCGTCTACCAAAAGTTGCATATTCATGCTTAAAACGCGTTTTGGCACAAATCCATGTGCGGGTTCTAAAAAGAGCAGCATTGGCATGCTTTTCACGTCGTTTGGTAGAAATCCACACGCGCGTTCTGCCAAAAGCACCATTTGCATGCATATCGTGTGGTTTTGCAGAAAACTGCATCCTCGTCTACCAAAAGTGTCATATTCATGCTTAAAACGCGTTTTGGCACAAATCCATGTGCGGGTTCTACAAAGAGCAGCATTGGCATGCTTTTCACGTCGTTTGGTAGAAATCCACACGCGCGTTCTGCCAAAAGCGTCATTTGCATGCATATCGTGTGTTTTTGCAGAAAACTGCATCCTCGTCTACCAAAAGTTGCATATTCATGCTTAAAACGCGTTTTGGCAAAAATCAATGTGCGGGTTCTAAAAAGAGCAGCATTCGCATGCTTTTCACGTCGTTTGGTAGAAATCCACACGCGCGTTCTGCCAAAAGCGTCATTTGCATGCACATCGTGTGGTTTTGCAGAAAACTGCATCCTCGTCTACCGAAAGTGTCATATTCATGCTTAAAACGCGTTTTGGCACAAATCCATGTGCGGGTTCTAAAAAGAGCAGCATTGGCATGCTTTTCACGTCGTTTTGTAGAAATCCACACGCGCGTTCTGCCAAAAGCGTCATTTGCATGCATATCGTGTGGTTTTGCAGAAAACTGCATCCTCGTCTACCATAAGTTGCATATTCATGCTTAAAACGCGTTTTGGCACAAATCCATGTGCGGGTTCTAAAAAGAGCAGCATTGGCATGCTTTTCACGTCGTTTGGTAGAAATCCACACGCGCGTTCTACCAAAAGCGTCATTTGCATGCATATCGTGTGGTTTTGCAGAAAACTGCATCCTCGTCTACCAATAGTTGCATATTCATGCTTAAAAAGCGTTTTGGCACAAATCCATGTGCGGGCGCTAAAAAGAGCAGCATTGGCATGCTTTTCACGTCGTTTGGTAGAAATCCACACGCGCGTTCTGCCAAAAGCACCATTTGCATGCATATCGTGTGGTTTTGCAGAAAACTGCATCCTCGTCTTCCAAAAGTGTCATATTCATGCTTAAAACGCGTTTTGACAGAAATCCATGTGCGGGTACTAAAAGAGCAGCATGGCATGCTTTTCACGTCGTTTGGTAGAAATCCACACGCGCGTTCTGCCAAAAGCACCATTTGCATGCATATCGTGTGGTTTTGCAGAAAACTGCATCCTCGTGTACCAAAAGTGTCATATTCATGCTTAAAACGCGTTTTGGCACAAATCCATGTGCGGGTTCTAAAAAGAGCAGCATTGGCATGCTTTTCACGTCGTTTGGTAGAAATCCACACGCGCGTTTTGCCAAAAGCGTCATTTGCATGCATATCGTGTGGTTTTGCAGAAAACTGCATCCTCGTCTACCAAAAGTGTCATATTCATGCTTAAAACGCGTTTTGGCACAAATCCATGTGCGGGTTCTAAAAAGAGCAGCATTGGCATGCTTTTCACGTCGTTTGGTAGAAATCCACGCGCGCGTTCTGCCAAAAGCACCATTTGCATGCATATCGTGTGGTTTTGCAGAAAACTGCATCCTCGTCTACCAAAAGTGTCATATTCATGCTTAAAACGCGTTTTGGCACAAATCCATGTGCGGGTGCTAAAAAGAGCAGCATTGGCATGCTTTTCACGTCGTTTGGTAAAAATCCACACGCGCGTTCTGCCAAAAGCACATTTGCATGCATATCGTGTGGTTTTGCAGAAAAGTGCATCCTCGTCTACCAAAAGTGTCATATTCATGCTTAAAACGCGTTTTGGCACAAATCCATGTGCGGGTTCTAAAAAGAGCAGCATTGGCATGCTTTTCACGTCGTTTGGTAGAAATCCACACGCGCGTTCTGCCAAAAGCACCATTTGCATGCATATCGTGTGGTTTTGCAGAAAACTGCATCCTCGTCTACCAAAAGTGTCATATTCATGCTTAAAACGCGTTTTGGCACAAATCCATGTGCGGGTTCTACAAAGAGCAGCATTGGCATGCTTTTCACGTCGTTTGGTAGAAATCCACACGCGCGTTCTGCCAAAAGCGTCATTTGCATGCATATCGTGTGTTTTTGCAGAAAACTGCATCCTCGTCTACCAAAAGTTGCATATTCATGCTTAAAACGCGTTTTGGCACAAATCCATGTGCGGGTTCTAAAAAGAGCAGCATTGGCATGCTTTTCACGTCGTTTGGTAGAAATCCACACGCGCGTTCTGCCAAAAGCGTCATTTGCATGCACATCGTGTGGTTTTGCAGAAAACTGCATCCTCGTCTACCGAAAGTGTCATATTCATGCTTAAAACGCGTTTTGGCACAAATCCATGTGCGGGTTCTAAAAAGAGCAGCATTGGCATGCTTTTCACGTCGTTTTGTAGAAATCCACACGCGCGTTCTGCCAAAAGCGTCATTTGCATGCATATCGTGTGGTTTTGCAGAAAACTGCATCCTCGTCTACCAAAAGTTGCATATTCATGCTTAAAACGCGTTTTGGCACAAATCCATGTGCGGGTTCTAAAAAGAGCAGCATTGGCATGCTTTTCACGTCGTTTGGTAGAAATCCACACGCGCGTTCTACCAAAAGCGTCATTTGCATGCATATCGTGTGGTTTTGCAGAAAACTGCATCCTCGTCTACCAATAGTTGCATATTCATGCTTAAAAAGCGTTTTGGCACAAATCCATGTGCGGGTGCTAAAAAGAGCAGCATTGGCATGCTTTTCACGTCGTTTGGTAGAAATCCACACGCGCGTTCTGCCAAAAGCACCATTTGCATGCATATCGTGTGGTTTTGCAGAAAACTGCATCCTCGTCTTCCAAAAGTGTCATATTCATGCTTAAAACGTGTTTTGGCAGAAATCCATGTGCGGGTTCTAAAAAGAGCAGCATGGCATGCTTTTCACGTCGTTTGGTAGAAATCCACACGCGCGTTCTGCCAAAAGCACCATTTGCATGCATATCGTGTGGTTTTGCAGAAAACTGCATCCTCGTCTACCAAAAGTGTCATATTCATGCTTAAAACGCGTTTTGGCACAAATCCATGTGCGGGTTCTAAAAAGAGCAGCGTTGGCATGCTTTTCACGTCGTTTGGTAGAAATCCACACGCGCGTTCTGCCAAAAGCGTCATTTGCATGCATATCGTGTGGTTTTGCAGAAAACTGCATCCTCGTCTACCAAAAGTGTCATATTCATGCCTAAAACGCGTTTTGGCACAAATCCATGTGCGGGTTCTAAAAAGAGCAGCATTGGCATGCTTTTCACGTCGTTTGGTAGAAATCCACGCGCGCGTTCTGCCAAAAGCACCATTTGCATGCATATCGTGTGGTTTTGCAGAAAACTGCATCCTCGTCTACCAAAAGTTGCATATTCATGCTTAAAACGCGTTTTGGCACAAATCCATGTGCGGGTTCTAAAAAGAGCAGCATTGGCATGCTTTTCACGTCGTTTGGTAGAAATCCACACGCGCGTTCTGCCAAAAGCGTCATTTGCATGCATATCGTGTGGTTTTGCAGAAAACTGCATCGTCGTCTACCAAAAGTTGCATATTCATGCTTAAAATGCGTTTTTGGCACAAATCCATGTGCGGGTGCTAAAAAGAGCAGCATTGGCATGCTTTTCACGTCGTTTGGTAGAAATCCACACGCGCGTTCTGCCAAAAGCGTCATTTGCATGCATATCGTGTGGTTTTGCAGAAAACTGCATCCTCGTCTACCAAAAGTTGCATATTCATGCTTAAAACGCGTTTTGGCACAAATCCATATGCGGGAGCTAAAAAGAGCAGCATGGCATGCTTTTCACGTCGTTTGGTAGAAATCCACACGCGCGTTCTGCCAAAAGCACCATTTGCATGCATATCGTGTGGTTTTGCAGAAAACTGCATCCTCGTCTAGCAAAAGTGTCATATTCATGCTTAAAAGGCGTTTTGGCACAAGTCCATGTGCGGGTTCTAAAAAGAGCAGTATTGGCATGCTTTCACGTCGTTTGGTAGAAATCCACACGCGCGTTCTGCCAAAAGCGTCATTTGCATGCATATCGTGTGGTTTTGCAGAAAACTGCATCCTCGTCTACCAAAAGTGTCATATTCATGCTTAAAACGCGTTTTGGCACAAATCCATGTGCGGGTTCTACAAAGAGCAGCATTGGCATGCTTTTCACGTCGTTTGGTAGAAATCCACACGCGCGTTCTGCCAAAAGCACCATTTGCATGCATATCGTGTGGTTTTGCAGAAAACTGCATCCTCGTCTACCAAAACTGTCATATTCATGCTTAAAACGCGTTTTGGCACAAATCCATGTGCGGGTTCTACAAAGAGCAGCATTGGCATGCTTTTCACGTCGTTTGGTAGAAATCCACACGCGCGTTCTGCCAAAAGCGTCATTTGCATGCATATCGTGTGGTTTTGCAGAAAACTGCATCCTCGTCTACCAAAAGTTGCATATTCATGCTTAAAACACGTTTTGGCACAAATCCATGTGCGGGTTCTAAAAAGAGCAGCATTGGCATGCTTTTCACGTCGTTTGGTAGAAATCCACACGCGCGTTCTGCCAAAAGCGTCATTTGCATGCATATCGTGTGGTTTTGCAGAAAACTGCATCCTCGTCTACCAAAAGTTGCATATTCATGCTTAAAACGCGTTTTGGCACAAATCCATGTGCGGGAGCTAAAAAGAGCAGCATGGCATGCTTTTCACGTCGTTTGGTAGAAATCCAC
>NW_027225947.1:0-36082 GCF_038994185.2 Dermacentor albipictus | reverse complement strand
TTTGCATGCATATCGTGTGGTTTCGCAGAAAACTGCAGCCGCGTCAACCAAAAGATGCATAAGCATGCTTAAAGCGCGTTTTGGCACAAATCCATGTGCGGCTTCTAAAAAGAGCAGCATTGGCATGCTTTTCACGTCGTTTGGTAGAAATCCACACGCGCGTTCTGCCAAAAGCACCATTTGCATGCATATCGTGTGGTTTTGCAGAAAACTGCAGCCGCGTCTACCAAAAGATGCATATGCATGCTTAAAACGCGTTTTGGAAAAAATCCATGTGCGGGTGCTAAAAAGAGCAGCATTGGCATGCTTTTCACGTCGTTTGGTAGAAATCCACACGCGCGTTCTGCCAAAAGCACCATTTGCATGCATATCGTGTGGTTTTGCAGAAAACTGCATCCGCTTCTACCAAAAGTTGCATATGCCTGCTTAAAACGCGTTTTGGCACAAATCCATGAGCGGGTTCTAAAAAGAGCAGCATTGGCATGCTTTTCACGTCGTGTGGTAGAAATCCACGCGCGCGTTCTGTCAAAAGCACCCTTTGAATGCATATCGTGTGGTTTTGCAGAAAACTGCATCCGCATCTCCCAAAAAGTGCATGTGCTTCCTTAAAACGCGTTTTGGCACAAATGCATGTGCAGGTGCTAAACAGAGCAGCATCGGCATGCTTTTCACGTCGTTTGGTAGAACTCCACACGCGCGTTCTGCCAAAAGCACCATTTGCAAGCATATCGTGTGGTTTTGCAGAAAACTGCATCCGCGTCTACCAAAAGATGCATATGCATGCTTAAAACGCGTTTTGGCACAAATCCATGTGCGGGTGCCAAAAAGAGCAGCATTGGCATGCTTTTCACGTCGTTTGGTCGAAATCCACGCGCGCGTTCTGCCAAAAGCACCATTTGCATGCATATCATGTAGTTGTGCAGAAAACTGCATCCGCGTCTACCAAAAAGTGCATGTGCTTGCTTAAAACGCGTTTTGGCACAAATCCATGTGCGGGTGCTAAAAAAAGCAGCAATGCTTTTCACGTCGTTTGGTAGAAATCCACATGCGCGTTCTGCCAAAAGCACCATTTGCATGCATATCGTGTGGTTTTGCAGAAAACTGCATCCGTGTGTACCTAAAGATGCATATGCATGCTTAAAACGCGTTTTGGCACAAATCCATGTGCGGGTGCTAAAAAGAGCAGCATTGGTATGCTTCTCACGTCGTTTGGTAGAAATCCACACGCGCGTTCTGCCAAAAGCACCATTTGCATGCATATCGTGTGGTTTTGCAGAAAACTGCATCCGCATCTACGAAAAAGTGCATGTGCTTGCTTAAAACGCGTTTTGGCACAAATCCATGTGCAGGTGCTAAAAAGAGCAGCATCGGCATGCTTTTCACGTCGTTTGGTAGAACTCCACACGGACGTTCTGCCAAAAGCACCATTTGCAAGCATATCGTGTGGTTTTGCAGAAAACTGCATCCGCGTCTACCAAAAGATGCATATGCATGCTTAAAACGCGTTTTGGCACAAATCCATGTGCGGGTGCCAAAAAGAGCAGCATTGGCATGCTTTTCACGTCGTTTGGTAGAACTCCACACGCGCGTTCTGCCAAAAGCACCATTTGCATGAATATCGTGTGGTTTTGCAGGAAACTGCATCCGTGTCTGCCAAAAGATGCATATGCATGCTTAAAACGCGTTTTGGCACAAATCCACGTGCGGGTTCTAAACAGAGCAGCATTGGCATGCTTTTCACGTCGGTTGGTAGAAATGCACACGCCCGTTCTGCCAAAAGCACCATTTGCAAGCATATCGTGTGGTTTTGCAGAAAACTGCAGCCGCGTCTACCAAAAGATGCATATGCATGCTTAAAACGCGTTTTGGAAAAAATCCATGTGCGGGTTCTAAAAAGAGCAGCATTGGCATGCTTTTCACGTCGTTTGGTAGAAATCCACACGCGCGTTCTGCCAAAAGCACCATTTGCATGCATATCGTGTGGTTTTGCAGAAAACCGCATCCGCATCTACCAAAAGATGCATATGCATGTTTAAAACGCGTTTTGGCAGAAATCCATGTGCGGCTTCTAAAAAGAGCAGCATTGGCATGCTTTTCACGTCGTTTGGTAGAAATCCACACGCGCGTTCTGCCAAAAGCACCATTTGCATGCATATCGTGTGGTTTTGCAGAAAACTTCATCTGCGTCTACCAAAAGATGCATAAGCGTGGTTAAAACGCGTTTTGGCAGAAATCCATGTGCGGGTTCTAAAAAGAGCAGCATTGGCATGCTTTTTACGTCGTTTGGTAGAAATCCACACGCGCGTTCTGCCAAAAGCACCATTTGCATGCATATCGTGTGTTTCGCAGAAAACTGCAGCCGCGTCAACCAAAAGATGCATAAGCATGCTTAAAGCGCGTTTTGGCACAAATCCATGTGCGGCTTCTAAAAAGAGCAGCATTGGCATGCTTTTCACGTCGTTTGGTAGAAATCCACACGCGCGTTCTGCCAAAAGCACCATTTGCATGCATATCGTGTGGTTTTGCAGAAAACTGCAGCCGCGTCTACCAAAAGATGCATATGCATGCTTAAAACGCGTTTTGGAAAAAATCCATGTGCGGGTGCTAAAAAGAGCAGCATTGGCATGCTTTTCACGTCGTTTGGTAGAAATCCACACGCGCGTTCTGCCAAAAGCACCATTTGCATGCATATCGTGTGGTTTTGCAGAAAACTGCATCCGCTTCTACCAAAAGTTGCATATGCCTGCTTAAAACGCGTTTTGGCACAAATCCATGAGCGGGTTCTAAAAAGAGCAGCATTGGCATGCTTTTCACGTCGTGTGGTAGAAATCCACGCGCGCGTTCTGTCAAAAGCACCCTTTGAATGCATATCGTGTGGTTTTGCAGAAAACTGCATCCGCATCTACCAAAAAGTGCATGTGCTTGCTTAAAACGCGTTTTGGCACAAATGCATGTGCAGGTGCTAAACAGAGCAGCATCGGCATGCTTTTCACGTCGTTTGGTAGAACTCCACACGCGCGTTCTGCCAAAAGCACCATTTGCAAGCATATCGTGTGGTTTTGCAGAAAACTGCATCCGCGTCTACCAAAAGATGCATATGCATGCTTAAAACGCGTTTTGGCACAAATCCATGTGCGGGTGCCAAAAAGAGCAGCATTGGCATGCTTTTCACGTCGTTTGGTCGAAATCCACGCGCGCGTTCTGCCAAAAGCACCATTTGCATGCATATCATGTAGTTGTGCAGAAAACTGCATCCGCGTCTACCAAAAAGTGCATGTGCTTGCTTAAAACGCGTTTTGGCACAAATCCATGTGCGGGTGCTAAAAAAAGCAGCAATGCTTTTCACGTCGTTTGGTAGAAATCCACATGCGCGTTCTGCCAAAAGCACCATTTGCATGCATATCGTGTGGTTTTGCAGAAAACTGCATCCGTGTGTACCTAAAGATGCATATGCATGCTTAAAACGCGTTTTGGCACAAATCCATGTGCGGGTGCTAAAAAGAGCAGCATTGGTATGCTTCTCACGTCGTTTGGTAGAAATCCACACGCGCGTTCTGCCAAAAGCACCATTTGCATGCATATCGTGTGGTTTTGCAGAAAACTGCATCCGCAACTACCAAAAAGTGCATGTGCTTGCTTAAAACGCGTTTTGGCACAAATCCATGTGCAGGTGCTAAAAAGAGCAGCATCGGCATGCTTTGCACGTCGTTTGGTAGAACTCCACACGCGCGTTCTGCCAAAAGCACCATTTGCTTGCATATCGTGTGGTTTTGCAGAAAACTGCATCCGCGTCTACCAAAAGTTGCATATGCCTGCTTAAAACGCGTTTTGGCACAAATCCATGAGCGGGTACTAAAAAGAGCAGCATTGGCAGGCTTTTCATGTCGTGTGGTAGAAATCCACGCGCGCGTTCTGCCAAAAGCACCCTTTGAATGCATATCGTGTGGTTTTGCAGAAAACTGCATCCGCATCTACCAAAAAGTGCATGTGCTTGCTTAAAACGCGTTTTGGCACAAATCCATGTGCAGGTGCTAAAAAGAGCAGCATCGGCATGCTTTTCACGTCGTTTGGTAGAACTCCACACGCGCGTTCTGCCAAAAGCACCATTTGCAAGCATATCGTGTGGTTTTGCAGAAAACTGCATCCGCGTCTACCAAAAGATGCATATGCATGCTTAAAACGCGTTTTGGCACAAATCCATGTGCGGGTGCCAAAAAGAGCAGCTTTGGCATGCTTTTCACGTCGTTTGGTAGAACTCCACACGCGCGTTCTGCCAAAAGCACCATTTGCATGAATATCGTGTGGTTTTGCAGGAAACTGCATCCGTGTCTGCCAAAAGATGCATATGCATGCTTAAAACGCGTTTTGGCACAAATCCACGTGCGGGTTCTAAACAGAGCAGCATTGGCATGCTTTTCACGTCGGTTGGTAGAAATCCACACGCCCGTTCTGCCAAAAGCACCATTTGCAAGCATATCGTGTGGTTTTGCAGAAAACTGCAGCCGCGTCTACCAAAAGATGCATATGCATGCTTAAAACGCGTTTTGGAAAAAATCCATGTGCGGGTGCTAAAAAGAGCAGCATTGGCATGCTTTTCACGTCGTTTGGTAGAAATCCACATGCGCGTTCTGCCAAAAGCACCATTTGCATGCATATCGTGTGGTTTTGCAGAAAACTGCATCCGCGTCTACCAAAAGTTGCATATGCATGCTTAAAACACGTTTTGGCACAAATCCATGTGCGGGTTCTAAACAGAGCAGCATCGGCATGCTTTTCACGTCGTTTGGTAGAAATCCACACGCGCGTTCTGCCAAAAGCACCATTTGCATGCATATCGTGTGGTTTTGCAGAAAACTGCATCCGCATCTACCAAAAAGTGCATGTGCTTGCTTAAAACGGGTTTTGGCACAAATCCATGAGCGGGTTCTAAAAAGAGCAGCATTGGCATGCTTTTCACGTCGTGTGGTAGAAATCCACGCGCGCGTTCTGCCAAAAGCACCCTTTGAATGCATATCGTGTGGTTTTGCAGAAAACTGCATCCGCATCTACCAAAAAGTGCATGTGCTTGCTTAAAACGCGTTTTGGCACAAATCCATGTGCAGGTGCTAAAAAGAGCAGCATCGGCATGCTTTTCACGTCGTTTGGTAGAACTCCACACGCGCGTTCTGCCAAAAGCACCATTTGCAAGCATATTGTGTGGTTTTGCAGAAAACTGCATCCGCGTCTACCAAAAGATGCATATGCATGCTTAAAACGCGTTTTGGCACAAATCCATGTGCGGGTGCCAAAAAGAGCAGCATTGGCATGCTTTTCACGTCGTTTGGTAGAACTCCACACGCGCGTTCTGCCAAAAGCACCATTTGCATGAATATCGTGTGGTTTTGCAGAAAACTGCATCCGCGTCTACCAAAAGATGCATGAGCGTGGTTAAAACGCGTTTTGGCACAAATCCATGTGCGGGTTCTAAAAAGAGCAGCATTGGCATGCTTTTCACGTCGTTTGGTAGAAATCCACACGCGCGTTCTGCCAAAAGCACCATTTGCATGCATATCTTGTGGTTTTGCAGAAAACTGCGTCCGCGTCTACCAAAAAGTGCATGTGCTTGCTTAAAACGCGTTTTGGCACAAATCCATGTGCAGGTGCTAAAAAGAGCAGCATCGGCATACTTTTCACGTCGTTTGGTAGAAATCCACACGCGCGTTCTGCCAAAAGCACCATTTGCATGCATATCGTGTGGTTTTGCAGAAAACTGCATCCGCGTCTACCAAACGTTGCATATGCATGCTTAAAACGCGTTTTGGCACAAATCCATGTGCGGGTGCTAAAAAGAGCAGCATTGGTATGCTTCTCACGTCGTTTGGTAGAAATCCACACGCGCGTTCTGCCAAAAGCACCATTTGCATGCATATCGTGGGGTTTTGCAGAAAACTGCATCCGCGTCTACCAAAAGATGCATATGCATGCTTAAAACGCGTTTTGGCACAAATCCATGTGCGGGTTCTAAACAGAGCAGCATTGGCATGCTTTTCACGTCGGTTGGTAGAAATCCACACGCCCGTTCTGCCAAAAGCACCATTTGCAAGCATATCGTGTGGTTTTGCAGAAAACTGCAGCCGCGTCTACCAAAAGATGCATATGCATGCTTAAAACGCGTTTTGGAAAAAATCCATGTGCGGGTGCTGAAAAGAGCACCATTGGCATGCTTTTCACGTCGTTTGGTAGAAATCCACACGCGCGTTCTGCCAAAAGCACCATTTGCATGCATATCGTGTGGTTTTGCAGAAAACTGCATCCGCGTCTACCAAAATTTGCATATGCATGCTTAAAACACGTTTTGGCACAAATCCATGTGCGGGTTCTAAACAGAGCAGCATCGGCATGCTTTTCACGTCGTTTGGTAGAAATCCACACGCGCGTTCTGCCAAAAGCACCATTTGCATGCATATCGTGTGGTTTTGCAGAAAACTGCATCCGTGTCTACCAAAAGTTGCATATGCATGCTTAAAACGCGTTTTGGCACAAATCCATGTGCGGGTGCTAAAAAGAGCAGCATTGGTATGCTTCTCACGTCGTTTGGTAGAAATCCACACGCGCGTTCTGCCAAAAGCACCATTTGCATGCATATCGTGTGGTTTTGCAGAAAACTGCATCCGCATCTACCAAAAAGTGCATGGGCTTGCTTAAAACGCGTTTTGGCACAAATCCATGTGCAGGTGCTAAAAAGAGCAGCATCGGCATGCTTTGCACGTCGTTTGGTAGAACTCCACACGCGCGTTCTGCCAAAAGCACCATTTGCTTGCATATCGTGTGGTTTTGCAGAAAACTGCATCCGCGTCTACCAAAAGTTGCATATGCCTGCTTAAAACGCGTTTTGACACAAATCCATGAGCGGGTTCTAAAAAGAGCAGCATTGGCATGCTTTTCACGTCGTTTGGTAGAAATCCACACGCGCGTTCTGCCAAAAGCACCATTTGCATGCATATCGTGTGGTTTTGCAGAAAACTGCATCCGTGTCTGCCAAAAGATGCATATGCATGCTTAAAACGCGTTTTGGCACAAATCCACATGCGGGTTCTAAACAGAGCAGCATTGGCATGCTTTTCACGTCGGTTGGTAGAAATCCACACGCCCGTTCTGCCAAAAGCACCATTTGCATGCATATCGTGTGGTTTTGCAGAAAACTGCAGCCGCGTCTACCAAAAGATGCATATGCATGCTTAAAACGCGTTTTGGAAAAAATCCATGTGCGGGTGCTAAAAAGAGCAGCATTGGCATGCTTTTCACGTCGTTTGGTAGAAATCCACACGCGCGTTCTGCCAAAAGCACCATTTGCATGCATATCGTGTGGTTTTGCAGAAAACTGCATCCGCTTCTACCAAAAGTTGCATATGCCTGCTTAAAACGCGTTTTGGCACAAATCCATGAGCGGGTTCTAAAAAGAGCAGCATTGGCATGCTTTTCACGTCGTGTGGTAGAAATCCACGCGCGCGTTCTGTCAAAAGCACCCTTTGAATGCATATCGTGTGGTTTTGCAGAAAACTGCATCCGCATCTACCAAAAAGTGCATGTGCTTGCTTAAAACGCGTTTTGGCACAAATCCATGTGCAGGTGCTAAAAAGAGCAGCATCGGCATGCTTTTCACGTCGTTTGGTAGAACTCCACACGCGCGTTCTGCCAAAAGCACCATTTGCAAGCATATCGTGTGGTTTTGCAGAAAACTGCATCCGCGTCTACCAAAAGATGCATATGCATGCTTAAAACGCGTTTTGGCACAAATCCATGTGCGGGTGCCAAAAAGAGCAGCATTGGCATGCTTTTCACGTCGTTTGGTAGAAATCCACACGCGCGTTCTGCCAAAAGCACCATTTGCATGCATATCGTGTGGTTTTGCAGAAAACTGCATCCGCATCTACCAAAAAGTGCATGTGCTTGCTTAAAACGGGTTTTGGCACAAATCCATGAGCGGGTTCTAAAAAGAGCAGCATTGGCATGCTTTTCACGTCGTGTGGTAGAAATCCACGCGCGCGTTCTGCCAAAAGCACCCTTTGAATGCATATCGTGTAATTTGCATGCATATCGTGTGGTTTTGCAGAAAACTGCATCCGCGTCTACCAAAAGATGCATGAGCGTGGTTAAAACGCGTTTTGGCACAAATCCATGTGCGGGTTCTAAAAAGAGCAGCATTGGCATGCTTTTCACGTCATTTGGTAGAAATCCACACGCGCGTTCTGCCAAAAGCACCATTTGCATGCATATCGTGTGGTTTTGCAGAAAACTGCATCCGCATCTACCAAAAAGTGCATGTGCTTGCTTAAAACGCGTTTTGGCACAAATCCATGTGCAGGTGCTAAAAAGAGCAGCATCGGCATGCTTTTCACGTCGTTTGGTAGAACTCCACACGCGCGTTCTGCCAAAAGCACCATTTGCAAGCATATCGTGTGGTTTTGCAGAAAACTGCATCCGCGTCTACCAAAAGATGCATATGCATGCTTAAAACGCGTTTTGGCACAAATCCATGTGCGGGTGCCAAAAAGAGCAGCATTGGCATGCTTTTCACGTCGTTTGGTAGAACTCCACACGCGCGTTCTGCCAAAAGCACCATTTGCATGAATATCGTGTGGTTTTGCAGGAAACTGCATCCGTGTCTGCCAAAAGATGCATATGCATGCTTAAAACGCGTTTTGGCACAAATCCACGTGCGGGTTCTAAACAGAGCAGCATTGGCATGCTTTTCACGTCGGTTGGTAGAAATCCACACGCCCGTTCTGCCAAAAGCACCATTTGCAAGCATATCGTGTGGTTTTGCAGAAAACTGCAGCCGCGTCTACCAAAAGATGCATATGCATGCTTAAAACGCGTTTTGGAAAAATCCATGTGCGGGTGCTAAAAAGAGCAGCATTGGTATGCTTCTCACGTCGTTTGGTAGAAATCCACACGCGCGTTCTGCCAAAAGCACCATTTGCATGCATATCGTGGGGTTTTGCAGAAAACTGCATCCGCGTCTACCAAAAGATGCATATGCATGCTTAAAACGCGTTTTGGCACAAATCCATGTGCGGGTTCTAAACAGAGCAGCATTGGCATGCTTTTCACGTCGGTTGGTAGAAATCCACACGCCCGTTCTGCCAAAAGCACCATTTGCAAGCATATCGTGTGGTTTTGCAGAAAACTGCAGCCGCGTCTACCAAAAGATGCATATGCATGCTTAAAACGCGTTTTGGAAAAAATCCATGTGCGGGTGCTAAAAAGAGCAGCATTGGCATGCTTTTCACGTCGTTTGGTAGAAATCCACACGCGCGTTCTGCCAAAAGCACCATTTGCATGCATATCGTGTGGTTTTGCAGAAAACTGCATCCGCGTCTACCAAAATTTGCATATGCATGCTTAAAACACGTTTTGGCACAAATCCATGTGCGGGTTCTAAACAGAGCAGCATCGGCATGCTTTTCACGTCGTTTGGTAGAAATCCACACGCGCGTTCTGCCAAAAGCACCATTTGCATGCATATCGTGTGGTTTTGCAGAAAACTGCATCCGTGTCTACCAAAAGTTGCATATGCATGCTTAAAACGCGTTTTGGCACAAATCCATGTGCGGGTGCTAAAAAGAGCAGCATTGGTATGCTTCTCACGTCGTTTGGTAGAAATCCACACGCGCGTTCTGCCAAAAGCACCATTTGCATGCATATCGTGTGGTTTTGCAGAAAACTGCATCCGCATCTACCAAAAAGTGCATGGGCTTGCTTAAAACGCGTTTTGGCACAAATCCATGTGCAGGTGCTAAAAAGAGCAGCATCGGCATGCTTTGCACGTCGTTTGGTAGAACTCCACACGCGCGTTCTGCCAAAAGCACCATTTGCTTGCATATCGTGTGGTTTTGCAGAAAACTGCATCCGCGTCTACCAAAAGTTGCATATGCCTGCTTAAAACGCGTTTTGACACAAATCCATGAGCGGGTTCTAAAAAGAGCAGCATTGGCATGCTTTTCACGTCGTGTGGTAGAAATCCACGCGCGCGTTCTGCCAAAAGCACCCTTTGAATGCATATCGTGTGGTTTTGCAGAAAACTGCATCCGCATCTACCAAAAAGTGCATGTGCTTGCTTAAAACGCGTTTTGGCACAAATCCATGTGCAGGTGCTAAAAAGAGCAGCATCGGCATGCTTTTCACGTCGTTTGGTAGAACTCCACACGCGCGTTCTGCCAAAAGCACCATTTGCAAGCATATCGTGTGGTTTTGCAGAAAACTGCATCCGCGTCTACCAAAAGATGCATATGCATGCTTAAAACGCGTTTTGGCACAAATACATGTGCGGGTGCCAAAAAGAGCAGCATTGGCATGCTTTTCACGTCGTTTGGCAGAACTCCACACGCGCGTTCTGCCAAAAGCACCATTTGCATGCATATCGTGTGGTTTTGCAGAAAACTGCATCCGTGTCTGCCAAAAGATGCATATGCATGCTTAAAACGCGTTTTGGCACAAATCCACATGCGGGTTCTAAACAGAGCAGCATTGGCATGCTTTTCACGTCGGTTGGTAGAAATCCACACGCCCGTTCTGCCAAAAGCACCATTTGCATGCATATCGTGTGGTTTTGCAGAAAACTGCAGCCGCGTCTACCAAAAGATGCATATGCATGCTTAAAACGCGTTTTGGAAAAAATCCATGTGCGGGTGCTAAAAAGAGCAGCATTGGCATGCTTTTCACGTCGTTTGGTAGAAATCCACACGCGCGTTCTGCAAAAGCACCATTTGCATGCATATCGTGTGGTTTTGCAGAAAACTGCATCCGCTTCTACCAAAAGTTGCATATGCCTGCTTAAAACGCGTTTTGGCACAAATCCATGAGCGGGTTCTAAAAAGAGCAGCATTGGCATGCTTTTCACGTCGTGTGGTAGAAATCCACGCGCGCGTTCTGTCAAAAGCACCCTTTGAATGCATATCGTGTGGTTTTGCAGAAAACTGCATCCGCATCTACCAAAAAGTGCATGTGCTTGCTTAAAACGCGTTTTGGCACAAATCCATGTGCAGGTGCTAAAAAGAGCAGCATCGGCATGCTTTTCACGTCGTTTGGTAGAACTCCACACGCGCGTTCTGCCAAAAGCACCATTTGCAAGCATATCGTGTGGTTTTGCAGAAAACTGCATCCGCGTCTACCAAAAGATGCATATGCATGCTTAAAACGCGTTTTGGCACAAATCCATGTGCGGGTGCCAAAAAGAGCAGCATTGGCATGCTTTTCACGTCGTTTGGTAGAAATCCACACGCGCGTTCTGCCAAAAGCACCATTTGCATGCATATCGTGTGGTTTTGCAGAAAACTGCATCCGCATCTACCAAAAAGTGCATGTGCTTGCTTAAAACGGGTTTTGGCACAAATCCATGAGCGGGTTCTAAAAAGAGCAGCATTGGCATGCTTTTCACGTCGTGTGGTAGAAATCCACGCGCGCGTTCTGCCAAAAGCACCCTTTGAATGCATATCGTGTAATTTGCATGCATATCGTGTGGTTTTGCAGAAAACTGCATCCGCGTCTACCAAAAGATGCATGAGCGTGGTTAAAACGCGTTTTGGCACAAATCCATGTGCGGGTTCTAAAAAGAGCAGCATTGGCATGCTTTTCACCTCGTTTGGTAGAAATCCACACGGGCGTTCTGCCAAAAGCACCATTTGCATGCATATCGTGTGGTTTTGCAGAAAACTGCATCCGCATCTACCAAAAAAGTGCATGTGCTTGCTTAAAACGCGTTTTGGCACAAATCCATGTGCAGGTGCTAAAAAGAGCAGCATCGGCATGCTTTTCACGTCGTTTGGTAGAACTCCACACGAGCGTTCTGCCAAAAGCACCATTTGCAAGCATATTGTGTGGTTTTGCAGAAAACTGCATCCGCGTCTACCAAAAGATGCATATGCATGCTTAAAACGCGTTTTGGCACAAATCCATGTGCGGGTGCCAAAAAGAGCAGCATTGGCATGCTTTTCACGTCGTTTGGTAGAACTCCACACGCGCGTTCTGCCAAAAGCACCATTTGCATGAATATCGTGTGGTTTTGCAGGAAACTGCATCCGTGTCTGCCAAAAGATGCATATGCATGCTTAAAACGCGTTTTGGCACAAATCCACGTGCGGGTTCTAAACAGAGCAGCATTGGCATGCTTTTCACGTCGGTTGGTAGAAATCCACACGCCCGTTCTGCCAAAAGCACCATTTGCAAGCATATCGTGTGGTTTTGCAGAAAACTGCAGCCGCGTCTACCAAAAGATGCATATGCATGCTTAAAACGCGTTTGGAAAAAATCCATGTGCGGGTGCTAAAAAGAGCAGCATTGGCATGCTTTTCACGTCGTTTGGTAGAAATCCACACGCGCGTTCTGCCAAAAGCACCATTTGCATGCATATCGTGTGGTTTTGCAGAAAAGTGCATCCGCGTCTACCAAAAGTTGCATATGCATGCTTAAAACACGTTTTGGCACAAATCCATGTGCGGGTTCTAAACAGAGCAGCATCGGCATGCTTTTCACGTCGTTTGGTAGAAATCCACACGCGCGTTCTGCCAAAAGCACCATTTGCATGCATATCGTGTGGTTTTGCAGAAAACTGCATCCGCATCTACCAAAAAGTGCATGTGCTTGCTTAAAACGGGTTTTGGCACAAATCCATGAGCGGGTTCTAAAAAGAGCAGCATTGGCATGCTTTTCACGTCGTGTGGTAGAAATCCACGCGCGCGTTCTGCCAAAAGCACCCTTTGAATGCATATCGTGTAATTTGCATGCATATCGTGTGGTTTTGCAGAAAACAGCATCCGCGTCTACCAAAAGATGCATGAGCGTGGTTAAAACGCGTTTTGGCACAAATCCATGTGCGGGTTCTAAAAAGAGCAGCATTGGCATGCTTTTCACGTCGTTTGGTAGAAATCCACACGCACGTTCTGCCAAAAGCACCATTTGCATGCATATCTTGTGGTTTTGCAGAAAACTGCGTCCGCGTCTACCATAAAGTGCATGTGCTTGCTTAAAACGCGTTTTGGCACAAATCCATGTGCAGGTGCTAAAAAGAGCAGCATCGGCATACTTTTCACGTCGTTTGGTAGAAATCCACACGCGCGTTCTGCCAAAAGCACCATTTGCATGCATATCGTGTGGTTTTGCAGAAAACTGCATCCGCGTCTACCAAACGTTGCATATGCATGCTTAAAACGCGTTTTGGCACAAATCCATGTGCGGGTGCTAAAAAGAGCAGCATTGGTATGCTTCTCACGTCGTTTGGTAGAAATCCACACGCGCGTTCTGCCAAAAGCACCATTTGCATGCATATCGTGGGGTTTTGCAGAAAACTGCATCCGCGTCTACCAAAAGATGCATATGCATGCTTAAAACGCGTTTTGGCACAAATCCATGTGCGGGTTCTAAAAAGAGCAGCATTGGCATGCTTTTCACGTCGTTTGGTAGAAATCCACACGCGCGTTCTGCCAAAAGCACCATTTGCATGCATATCGTGTGGTTTTGCAGAAAACTGCATCCGTGTCTACCAAAAGTTGCATATGCATGCTTAAAACGCGTTTTGGCACAAATCCATGTGCGGGTGCTAAAAAGAGCAGCATTGGCATGCTTTTCACGTCGTTTGGTAGAACTCCACACGCGCGTTCTGCCAAAAGCACCATTTGCATGCATATCTTGTGGTTTTGCAGAAAACTGCGTCCGCGTCTACCAAAAAGTGCATGTGCTTGCTTAAAACGCGTTTTGGCACAAATCCATGTGCAGGTGCTAAAAAGAGCAGCATCGGCATACTTTTAACGTCGTTTGGTAGAAATCCACACGCGCGTTCTGCCAAAAGCACCATTTGCATGCATATCGTGTGGTTTTGCAGAAAACTGCATCCGCGTCTACCAAAACTTGCATATGCAAGCTTAAAACGCGTTTTGGCACAAATCCATGTGCGGGTTCTAAAAAGAGCAGATTGGCCTGGTTTTCACGTCGTTTGGTAGAAATCCACACGCGCGTTCTGCCAAAAGCACCATTTGCATGCATATCGTGTGGTTTTGCAGAAAACTGCATCCGTGTCTACCAAAAGTTGCATATGCATGCTTAAAACGCGTTTTGGCACAAATCCATGTGCGGGTGCTAAAAAGAGCAGCATTGGCATGCTTTTCACGTCGTTTGGTAGAACTCCACACGCGCGTTCTGCCAAAAGCACCATTTGCATGCATATCGTGTGGTTTTGCAGAAAACTGCATCCGCGTCTACCAAAAGATGCATGAGCGTGGTTAAAACGCGTTTTGGCACAAATCCATGTGCGGGTTCTAAAAAGAGCAGCATTGGCATGCTTTTCACGTCGTTTGGTAGAAATCCACACGCGCGTTCTGCCAAAAGCACCATTTGCATGCATATCGTGTGGTTTTGCAGAAAACTGCATCCGCATCTACCAAAAAGTGCATGTGCTTGCTTAAAACGCGTTTTGGCACAAATCCATGTGCAGGTGCTAAAAAGAGCAGCATCGGCATGCTTTTCACGTCGTTTGGTAGAACTCCACACGCGCGTTCTGCCAAAAGCACCATTTGCAAGCATATCGTGTGCTTTTGCAGAAAACTGCATCCGCGTCTACCAAAAGATGCATATGCATGCTTAAAACGCGTTTTGGCACAAATCCATGTGCGGGTGCCAAAAAGAGCAGCATTGGCATGCTTTTCACGTCGTTTGGTAGAACTCCACACGCGCGTTCTGCCAAAAGCACCATTTGCATGAATATCGTGTGGTTTTGCAGGAAACTGCATCCGTGTCTGCCAAAAGATGCATATGCATGCTTAAAACGCGTTTTGGCACAAATCCACGTGCGGGTTCTAAACAGAGCAGCATTGGCATGCTTTTCACGTCGGTTGGTAGAAATCCACACGCCCGTTCTGCCAAAAGCACCATTTGCAAGCATATCGTGTGGTTTTGCAGAAAACTGCAGCCGCGTCTACCAAAAGATGCATATGCATGCTTAAAACGCGTTTTGGAAAAAATCCTTGTGCGGGTGCTAAAAAGAGCAGCATTGGCATGCTTTTCACGTCGTTTGGTAGAAATCCACACGCGCGTTCTGCCAAAAGCACCATTTGCATGCATATCGTGTGGTTTTGCAGAAAACTGCATCCGCGTCTACCAAAAGTTGCATATGCATGCTTAAAACACGTTTTGGCACAAATCCATGTGCGGGTTCTAAACAGAGCAGCATCGGCATGCTTTTCACGTCGTTTGGTAGAAATCCACACGCGCGTTCTGCCAAAAGCACCATTTGCATGCATATCGTGTGGTTTTGCAGAAAACTGCATCCGCATCTACCAAAAAGTGCATGTGCTTGCTTAAAACGAGTTTTGGCACAAATCCATGAGCGGGTTCTAAAAAGAGCAGCATTGGCATGCTTTTCACGTCGTGTGGTAGAAATCCACGCGCGCGTTCTGCCAAAAGCACCCTTTGAATGCATTTCGTGTAATTTGCATGCATATCGTGTGGTTTTGCAGAAAACTGCATCCGCGTCTACCAAAAGATGCATGAGCGTGGTTAAAACGCGTTTTGGCACAAATCCATGTGCGGGTTCTAAAAAGAGCAGCATTGGCATACTTTTCACGTCGTTTGGTAGAAATCCACACGCGCGTTCTGCCAAAAGCACCATTTGCATGCATATCTTGTGGTTTTGCAGAAAACTGCGTCCGCGTCTACCATAAAGTGCATGTGCTTGCTTAAAACGCGTTTTGGCACAAATCCATGTGCAGGTGCTAAAAAGAGCAGCATCGGCATACTTTTCACGTCGTTTGGTAGAAATCCACACGCGCGTTCTGCCAAAAGCACCATTTGCATGCATATCGTGTGGTTTTGCAGAAAACTGCATCCGCGTCTACCAAACGTTGCATATGCATGCTTAAAACGCGTTTTGGCACAAATCCATGTGCGGGTGCTAAAAAGAGCAGCATTGGTATGCTTCTCACGTCGTTTGGTAGAAATCCACACGCGCGTTCTGCCAAAAGCACCATTTGCATGCATATCGTGGGGTTTTGCAGAAAACTGCATCCGCGTCTACCAAATGATGCATATGCATGCTTAAAACGCGTTTTGGCACAAATCCATGTGCGGGTTCTAAAAAGAGCAGCATTGGCATGCTTTTCACGTCGTTTGGTAGAAATCCACACGCGCGTTCTGCCAAAAGCACCATTTGCATGCATATCGTGTGGTTTTGCAGAAAACTGCATCCGTGTCTACCAAAAGTTGCATATGCATGCTTAAAACGCGTTTTGGCACAAATCCATGTGCGGGTGCTAAAAAGAGCAGCATTGGCATGCTTTTCACGTCGTTTGGTAGAACTCCACACGCGCGTTCTGCCAAAAGCACCATTTGCATGCATATCTTGTGGTTTTGCAGAAAACTGCGTCCGCGTCTACCAAAAAGTGCATGTGCTTGCTTAAAACGCGTTTTGGCACAAATCCATGTGCAGGTGCTAAAAAGAGCAGCATCGGCATACTTTTCACGTCGTTTGGTAGAAATCCACACGCGCGTTCTGCCAAAAGCACCATTTGCATGCATATCGTGTGGTTTTGCAGAAAACTGCATCCGCGTCTACCAAAACTTGCATATGCAAGCTTAAAACGCGTTTTGGCACAAATCCATGTGCGGGTTCTAAAAAGAGCAGATTGGCCTGCTTTTCACGTCGTTTGGTAGAAATCCACACGCACGTTCTGCCAAAAGCACCATTTGCATGCATATCGTGTGCTTTTGCAGAAAACTGCGTCCGCGTCTACCAAAAAGTGCATGTGCAAGCTTAAAACGCGTTTTGGCACAAATCCATGTGCGGGTTCTAAAAAGAGCAGCATTGGCATGCTTTTCACGTCATTTGGTAGAAATCCATACGCGCGTTCTGCCACAAGCGCCATTTGCAAGCATATCGTGTAGTTTTGCAGAAAACTGCAGCCGCGTCTACCAAAAGATGCATATGCATGCTTAAAACGCGTTTTGGCAAAAGTCCTTGTGCGGGTGCTAAAAAGAGCAGCACTGGCATGCTTTTCACGTCGTTTGGTAGAAATCCACACGGGCGTTCTGCCAAAAGCACCATTTGCATGCATATCGTGTGGTTTTGCAGAAAACTGCATCCGCGTCTACCAAAAGCTTAAAACGCGTTTTGGCACAAATCCATGAGCGGGTTCTAAAAAGAGCAGCATTGGCATGCTTTTCACGTCGTTTGGTAGAAATCCACACGCGCGTGCTGCCAAAAGCCCCATTGGCATGCATATCGTGTGGTTTTGCAGAAAACTGCATCCGTGTCTACCAAAAGTTGCATATGCATGCTTCAAACGCGTTTTGGCACAAATCCATGTGCGGGTTCTAAAAAGAGCAGCATTGGCATGCTTTTCACGTCGTTTGGTAGAAATCAACACGCGCGTTCTGCAAAAAGCACCATTTGCATGCATATCGTGTGGTTTTGCAGAAAACTGCATCCGCGTCTAGGAAAAGATGCATATGCACGCTTAAAACGCGTTTTGGCACAAATCCATGTGCGGGTGCTAAAAAGAGCAGCATTGGCATGCTTTTCACGTCGTTTGGTAGAAATCCACACGCGCGTTCTGCCAAAAGCACCATTTGCATGCATATCGTGTGGTTTTGTAGAAAACTGCATCCGCGTCTAGCAAAAGATGCATATGCACGCTTAAAACGCGTTTTGGCACAAATCCATGTGCGGGTGCTAAAAAGAGCAGCATTGGCATGCTTTTCACGTCGTTTGGTAGAAATCCACACGCGCGTTCTGCCAAAAGCACCATTTGCATGCATATCGTGTGGTTTTGCAGAAACCTGCATCCGCGTCTACCAAAAGATGCATATGCATGCTTAAAACGCGTTCTGGTACAAATCCATGTGCGGGTTCTAAAAAGAGCAGCATTGGCATGCTTTTCACGTCGTTTGGTAGAAATCCACACGCGCGTTCGGCCAAAAGCACCATTTGCATGCATATCGTGTGGTTTGGCAGAAAACTGCATCCGCGTCTACCAAAAGATGCATATGCATGCTTAAAACGCGTTCTGGCACAAATCCATGTGCGGGTTCTAAAAAGAGCAGCATTGGCATGCTTTTCACGTCGTTTGGTAGAAATCCACACGCGCGTTCTGCCAAAAGCACCATTTGCATGCATATCGTGTGGTTTTGCAGAAAACTGCATCCGCGTCTACCAAAAGATGCATATGCATGCTTAAAACGCGTTTTGGCACAAATCCATGTGCGGGTTCTAAAAAGAGCAGCATTGGCATGCTTTTCACGTCGTTTGGTAGAAATCCACACGCGCGTTCTGCCAAAAGCACCATTTCCATGTATATCGTGTGGTTTTGCAGAAAACTGCATCCGCATCTACCAAAAGATGCATATGCATGCTTAAAACGCGTTTTGGCATAAATCCATGTGCGGGTGCTAAAAAGAGCAGCATCGGCATACTTTTCACGTCGTTTGGTAGAAATCCACACGCGCGTTCTGCCAAAAGCACCATTTGCATGCATATCGTGTGGTTTTGCAGAAAACTGCATCTGCGTCTACCAAAAGATGCATAAGCGTGGTTAAAACGCGTTTTGGCTCAAATCCATGTGCGGGTTCTAAAAAGAGCAGCATTGGTATGCTTCTCACGTCGTTTGGTAGAAATCCACACGAGCGTTCTGCCAAAAGCACCATTTGCATGCATATCGTGGGGTTTTGCAGAAAACTGCATCCGCGTCTACCAAAAGTTGCATATGCATGCTTAAAACGCGTTTTGGCATAAATCCATGTGCGGGTGCTAAAAAGAGCAGCATTGGCATGCTTTTCACGTCGTTTGGTAGAAATCCACACGTGCGTTCTGCCAAAAGCACCATTTGCATGCATATCGTGTGGTTTCGCAGAAAACTGCAGCCGCGTCAACCAAAAGATGCATAAGCATGCTTAAAACGCGTTTTGGCACAAATCCATGTGCGGGTGCCAAAAAGAGCAGCATTGGCATGCTTTTCGCGTCGTTTGGTAGAACTCCACACGCGCGTTCTGCCAAAAGCACCATTTGCATGCATATCGTGTGGTTTTGCAGAAAACTGCATCCGTGTCTGCCAAAAGATGCATATGCATGCTTAAAACGCGTTTTGGCACAAATCCACGTGCGGGTTCTAAACAGAGCAGCATTGGCATGCTTTTCACGTCGTTTGGTAGAAATCCACACGGGCGTTCTGCCAAAAGCACCATTTGCATGCATATCGTGGGGTTTTGCAGAAAACTGCATCCGCGTCTACCAAAAGTTGCATATGCATGCTTAAAACGCGTTTTGGCATAAATCCATGTGCGGGTGCTAAAAAGAGCAGCATTGGCATGCTTTTCACGTCGTTTGGTAGAAATCCACACGCGCGTTCTGCCAAAAGCACCATTTGCATGCATATCGTGTGGTTTTGCAGAAAACTGCATCTGCGTCTACCAAAAGATGCATAAGCGTGGTTAAAACGCGTTTTGGCTCAAATCCATGTGCGGGTTCTAAAAAGAGCAGCATTGGTATGCTTCTCACGTCGTTTGGTAGAAATCCACACGAGCGTTCTGCCAAAAGCACCATTTGCATGCATATCGTGGGGTTTTGCAGAAAACTGCAGCCGCGTCTACCAAAAGATGCATATGCATGCTTAAAACGCGTTTTGGAAAAAATCCATGTGCGGGTGCTAAAAAGAGCAGCATTGGCATGCTTTTCACGTCGTTTGGTAGAAATCCACACGGGCGTTCTGCCAAAAGCACCATTTGCATGCATATCGTGTGGTTTTGCAGAAAACTGCATCCGCGTCTACCAAAAGTTGCATATGCATGCTTAAAACACGTTTTGGCACAAATCCATGTGCGGGTTCTAAACAGAGCAGCATCGCCATGCTTTTCACGTCGTTTGGTAGAAATCCACACGCGCGTTCTGCCAAAAGCACCATTTGCATGCATATCGTGTGGTTTTGCAGAAAACTGCATCCGCATCTACCAAAAAGTGCATGTGCTTGCTTAAAACGGGTTTTGGCACAAATCCATGAGCGGGTTCTAAAAAGAGCAGCATTGGCATGCTTTTCACGTCGTGTGGTAGAAATCCACGCGCGCGTTCTGCCAAAAGCACCCTTTGAATGCATATCGTGTAATTTGCATGCATATCGTGTGGTTTTGCAGAAAACTGCATCCGCGTCTACCAAAAGATGCATGAGCGTGGTTAAAACGCGTTTTGGCACAAACCCATGTGCGGGTTCTAAAAAGAGCAGCATTGGCATGCTTTTCACGTCGTTTGGTAGAAATCCACACGCGCGTTCTGCCAAAAGCACCATTTGCATGCATATCGTGTGGTTTTGCAGAAAACTGCATCCGCATCTACCAAAAAGTGCATGTGCTTGCTTAAAACGCGTTTTGGCACAAATCCATGTGCAGGTGCTAAAAAGAGCAGCATCGGCATGCTTTTCACGTCGTTTGGTAGAACTCCACACGCGCGTTCTGCCAAAAGCACCATTTGCAAGCATATCGTGTGGTTTTGCAGAAAACTGCACCGCGTCTACCAAAAGATGCATATGCATGCTTAAAACGCGTTTTGGCACAAATCTATGTGCGGGTGCCAAAAAGAGCAGCATTGGCATGCTTTTCACGTCGGTTGGTAGAAATCCACACGCCCGTTCTGCCAAAAGCACCATTTGCAAGCATATCGTGTGGTTTTGCAGAAAACTGCAGCCGCGTCTACCAAAAGATGCATATGCATGCTTAAAACGCGTTTTGGCACAAATCCATGTGCGGGTTCTAAAAAGAGCAGCATTGGCATGCTTTTCACGTCGTTTGGTAGAAATCCACACGCGCGTTCTGCCAAAAGCACCATTTGCATGCATATCGTGTGGTTTTGCAGAAAACTGCATCCGCGTCTACCAAAACTTGCATATGCAAGCTTAAAACGCGTTTTGGCACAAATCCATGTGCGGGTTCTAAAAAGAGCTGATTGGCCTGCTTTTCACGTCGTTTGGTAGAAATCCACACGCGCGTTCTGCCAAAAGCACCATTTGCATGCATATCGTGTGCTTTTGCAGAAAACTGCGTCCGCGTCTACCAAAAAGTGCATGTGCAAGCTTAAAACACGTTTTGGCACAAATCCAGGTGCGGGTTCTAAAAAGAGCAGCATTGGCATGCTTTTCACGTCATTTGGTAGAAATCCACACGCGCGTTCTGCCACAAGCACCATTTGCAAGCATATCGTGTAGTTTTGCAGAAAACTGCAGCCGCGTCTACCAAAAGATGCATATGCATGCTTAAAACGCGTTTTGGCAAAAGTCCTTGTGCGGGTGCTAAAAAGAGCAGCACTGGCATGCTTTTCACGTCGTTTCGTAGAAATCCACACGGGCGTTCTGCCAAAAGCACCATTTGCATGCATATCGTGTGGTTTTGCAGAAAACTGCATCCGCGTCTACCAAAAGCTTAAAACGCGTTTTGGCACAAATCCATGAGCGGGTTCTAAAAAGAGCAGCATTGGCATGCTTTTCACGTCGTTTGGTAGAAATCCACACGCGCGTGCTGCCAAAAGCCCCATTGGCATGCATATCGTGTGGTTTTGCAGAAAACTGCATCCGTGTCTACCAAAAGTTGCATATGCATGCTTCAAACGCGTTTTGGCACAAATCCATGTGCGGGTTCTAAAAAGAGCAGCATTGGCATGCTTTTCACGTCGTTTGGTAGAAATCAACACGCGCGTTCTGCAAAAAGCACCATTTGCATGCATATCGTCTGGTTTTGCAGAAAACTGCATCCGCGTCTAGGAAAAGATGCATATGCACGCTTAAAACGCGTTTTGGCACAAATCCATGTGCGGGTGCTAAAAAGAGCAGCATTGGCATGCTTTTCACGTCGTTTGGTAGAAATCCACACGCGCGTTCTGCCAAAAGCACCATTTGCATGCATATCGTGTGGTTTTGCAGAAAACTGCATCCGCGTCTAGCAAAACATGCATATGCACGCTTAAAACGCGTTTTGGCACAAATCCATGTGCGGGTGCTAAAAAGAGCAGCATTGGCATGCTTTTCACGTCGTTTGGTAGAAATCCACACGCGCGTTCTGCCAAAAGCACCATTTGCATGCATATCGTGTGGTTTTGCAGAAACCTGCATCCGCGTCTACCAAAAGATGCATATGCATGCTTAAAACGCGTTCTGGTACAAATCCATGTGCGGGTTCTAAAAAGAGCAGCATTGGCATGCTTTTCACGTCGTTTGGTAGAAATCCACACGCGCGTTCGGCCAAAAGCACCATTTGCATGCATATCGTGTGGTTTGGCAGAAAACTGCATCCGCGTCTACCAAAAGATGCATATGCATGCTTAAAACGCGTTCTGGCACAAATCCATGTGCGGGTTCTAAAAAGAGCAGCATTGGCATGCTTTTCACGTCGTTTGGTAGAAATCCACACGCGCGTTCTGCCAAAAGCACCATTTGCATGCATATCGTGTGGTTTTGCAGAAAACTGCATCCGCGTCTACCAAAAGATGCATATGCATGCTTAAAACGCGTTTTGGCACAAATCCATGTGCGGGTTCTAAAAAGAGCAGCATTGGCATGCTTTTCACGTCGTTTGGTAGAAATCCACACGCGCGTTCTGCCAAAAGCACCATTTTCATGTATATCGTGTGGTTTTGCAGAAAACTGCATCCGCATCTACCAAAAGATGCATATGCATGCTTAAAACGCGTTTTGGCATAAATCCATGTGCGGGTGCTAAAAAGAGCAGCATCGGCATACTTTTCACGTCGTTTGGTAGAAATCCACACGCGTGTTCTGCCAAAAGCACCATTTGCATGCATATCGTGTGGTTTTGCAGAAAACTGCATCTGCGTCTACCAAAAGATGCATACGCGTGGTTAAAACGCGTTTTGGCTCAAATCCATGTGCGGGTTCTAAAAAGAGCAGCATTGTAAGCTTCTCATGTCGTTGGTAGAAATCACACGAGCGTTCTGCCAAAAGCACCATTTGCATGCATATCGTGGGGTTTTGCAGAAAACTGCATCCGCGTCTACCAAAAGTTGCATATGCATGCTTAAAACGCGTTTTGGCATAAATCCATGTGCGGGTGCTAAAAAGAGCAGCATTGCATGCTTTTCACGTCGTTTGGTAGAAATCCACACGTGCGTTCTGCCAAAAGCACCATTTGCATTGCATATCGTGTGGTTTCGCAGAAACTGCAGCCGCGTCAACCAAAGATGCATAAGCATGCTTAAAGCGCGTATTGGCACAAATCATGTGCGGCTTCTAAAAAGAGCACCATTGGCATGCTTTTCACGTCGTTTGGTAGAAGTCCCACACGCCGCGTTCTGCCAAAAGCACCATTTGCATGCATATCGTGTGGTTTTGCAGAAAACTGCATCCGCGTCTACCAAGATGCATAAGCGTGGTTAAAACGCGTTTGGCACAAATCCATGTGCGGGTTCTAAAAAGAGCAGCATTGGCATGCTTTTCACGTCGTTTGGTAGAAATCCACACGCGCGTTCTGCCAAAAGCACCATTTCCATGTATATCGTGTGGTTTTGTAGAAAACTGCATCCGCGTCTACCAAAAGATGCATATGCATGCTTAAAACGCGTTTTGGCATAAATCCATGTGCGGGTGCTAAAAAGAGCAGCATCGGCATACTTTTCACGTCGTTTGGCAGAAATCCACACGCGCGTTCTGCAAAAGCACCATTTGCATGCATATCGTGTGGTTTTGCAGAAAACTGCATCTGCGTCTACCAAAGATGCATAGCGTGGTTAAAACGCGTTTTGGCGCTTTTGACAGAACGCGCGCGTGGATTTCTACCACACGACGTGAAAAGCATGCCAATGCTGCTCTTTTTAGAACCCGCTCATGGATTTGTGCAAAACGCGTTTTAAGCAGGCATATGCAACTTTTGGTAGAAGCGGATGCAGTTTCTGCAAAACCACACGATATGCATGCAAATGGTGCTTTTGGCAGAACGCGCGTGTGGATTCTACCAAACGACGCGAAAAGCATGCCAATGCTGCTCTTTTTAGCACCCGCACATGGATTTTTTCCAAATACGCGTTTTAAGCATGCATATGCATCTTTTGGTAGACGCGGCTGCAGTTTTCTGCAAAACCACACGATATGCATGCAAATGGTGCTTTTGGCAGAACGCGGCGTGTGGATTTCTACCAAACGACGTGAAAAGCATGCAATGCTGCTCTTTTAGAAGCCGCACATGGATTTGTGCAAAACGCGCTTTAAGCATGCTTATGCATCTTTTGGTTGACGCGGGCTGCAGTTTTCTGCGAAACCACACGATATGCATGCAAATGGTGCTTTTGGCAGAACGCGCGTGTGGATTTCTACCAAACGACGTAAAAAGCATGCCAATGCTGCTCTTTTTAGAACCCGCACATGGATTTCTGCCAAAACGCGTTTTAACCACGCTTATGCATCTTTTGGTAGACGCAGATGAAGTTTTCTGCAAAACCACACGATATGCATGCAAATGGTGCTTTTGGCAGAACGCGCGTGTGGATTTCTACCAAACGACGTGAAAAGCATGCCAATGCTGCTCTTTTTAGAAGCCGCACATGGATTTCTGCCAAAACGCGTTTTAAACATGCATATGCATCTTTTGGTAGATGCGGATGCGGTTTTCTGCAAAACCACACGATATGCATGCAAATGGTGCTTTTGGCAGAACGCGCGTGTGGATTTCTACCAAACGACGTGAAAAGCATGCCAATGCTGCTCTTTTTAGCACCCGCACATGGATTTTTTCCAAAACGCGTTTTAAGCATGCATATGCATCTTTTGGTAGACGCGGCTGCAGTTTTCTGCAAAACCACACGATATGCTTGCAAATGGTGCTTTTGGCAGAACGGGCGTGTGGATTTCTACCAACCGACGTGAAAAGCATGCCAATGCTGCTCTGTTTAGAACCCGCACGTGGATTTGTGCCAAAACGCGTTTTAAGCATGCATATGCATCTTTTGGCAGACACGGATGCAGTTTCCTGCAAAACCACACGATATTCATGCAAATGGTGCTTTTGGCAGAACGCGCGTGTGGAGTTCTACCAAACGACGTGAAAAGCATGCCGATGCTGCTCTTTTTAGCACCTGCACATGGATTTGTGCCAAAACGCGTTTTAAGCAAGCACATGCACTTTTTGGTAGATGCGGATGCAGTTTTCTGCAAAACCACACGATATGCATTCAAAGGGTGCTTTTGGCAGAACGCGCGCGTGGATTTCTACCACACGACGTGAAAAGCATGCCAATGCTGCTCTTTTTAGAACCCGCTCATGGATTTGTGCCAAAACGCGTTTTAAGCAGGCATATGCAACTTTTGGTAGACGCGGATGCAGTTTTCTGCAAAACCACACGATATGCAAGCAAATGGTGCTTTTGGCAGAACGCGCGTGTGGAGTTCTACCAAACGACGTGCAAAGCATGCCGATGCTGCTCTTTTTGGCACCCGCACATGGATTTGTGCCAAAACGCGTTTTAAGCAAGCACATGCACATTTTGGTAGACGCGGATGCAGTTTTCTGCACAACTACATGATATGCATGCAAATGGTGCTTTTGGCAGAACGCGCGCGTGGATTTCGACCAAACGACGTGAGAAGCATACCAATGCTGCTCTTTTTAGCACCCGCACATGGATTTGTGCCAAAACGCGTTTTAAGCATGCATATGCATCTTTTGGTAGACGCGGATGCAGTTTTATGCAAAACCACACGATATGCATGGAAATGGTGCTTTTGGCAGAACGCGCGTGTGGATTTCTACCAAACGACGTGAAAAGTATGCCGATGCTGCTCTTTTTATACCTGCAGACGGATTTGTGCGAAAACGCGTTTTAAGCAAGCACACGCAATTTTTCGTAGACGCGGACGCAGTTTTCTGCAAAACCACAAGATATGCATGCAAATGGTGCTTTTGGCAGAACGCGCGTGTGGATTTCTACCAAACGACGTAAAAAGCATGCCAATGCTGCTCTTTTTAGAACCCGCACATGGATTTGTGCCAAAACGCGTTTTAACCACGCTTATGCATCTTTTGGTAGACGCGGATGCAGTTTTCTGCAAAACCACACGATATGCATGCAAATGGTGCTTTTGGCAGAACGCGCGTGTGGATTTCTACCAAACGACGTGAAAAGCATGCCAATGCTGCTCTTTTTAGAACCCGCACATGGATTTGTGCCAAAACGCGTTTTAACCACGCTTATGCATCTTTTGGTAGACGCGGATGCAGTTTTCTGCAAAACCACACGATATGCATGCAAATGGTGCTTTTGGCAGAACGCGCGTGTGGATTTCTACCAAACGACGTGAAAAGCATGCCAATGCTGCTCTTTTTAGAAGCCGCACATGGATTTGTGCCAAAACGCGCTTTAAGCATGCTTATGCATCTTTTGGTTGACGCGGCTGCAGTTTTCTGCGAAACCACGCGATATGCATGCAAATGGTGCTTTTGGCAGAAATCACGTGTGGATTTCTACCAAACGACGTGAAAAGCATGCCAATGCTGCTCTTTTTAGCACCCGCACATGGATTTATGCCAAAACGCGTTTTAAGCATGCATATGCAACTTTTGGTAGACGCGGATGCAGTTTTCTGCAAAACCCCACAATATGCATGCAAATGGTGCTTTTGGCAGAACGGGCGGGTGGATTTCTACCAACCGACGTGAAAAGCATGCCAATGCTGCTCTGTTTAGAACCCGCACGTGGATTTGTGCCAAAACGCGTTTTAAGCATGCATATGCATCTTTTGGCAGACACGGATGCAGTTTCCTGCAAAACCACACGATATTCATGCAAATGGTGCTTTTGGCAGAACGCGCGTGTGGAGTTCTACCAAACGACGTGAAAAGCATGCCAATGCTGCTCTTTTTGGCACCCGCACATGGATTTGTGCCAAAACGCGTTTTAAGCATGCATATGCATCTTTTGGTAGACGCGGATGCAGTTTTCTGCAAAACCACACGATATGCTTGCAAATGGTGCTTTTGGCAGAACGCGCGTGTGGAGTTCTACCAAACGACGTGAAAAGCATGCCAATGCTGCTCTTTTTGGCACCCGCACATGGATTTGTGCCAAAACGCGTTTTAAGCAAGCACATGCACTTTTTGGTAGATGCGGATGCAGTTTTCTGCAAAACCACACGATATTCATTCAAAGGGTGCTTTTGACAGAACGCGCGCGTGGATTTCTACCACACGACGTGAAAAGCATGCCAATGCTGCTCTTTTTAGAACCCGCTCATGGATTTGTGCCAAAACGCGTTTTAAGCATGCATATGCATCTTTTGGTAGACGCGGATGCAGTTTTCTGCAAAACCACACGATATGCTTGCAAATGGTGCTTTTGGCAGAACGCGCGTGTGGAGTTCTACCAAACGACGTGAAAAGCATGCCGATGCTGCTCTTTTTAGCACCTGCACATGGATTTGTGCCAAAACGCGTTTTAAGCAAGCACATGCACTTTTTGGTAGATGCGGATGCAGTTTTCTGCAAAACCACACGATATTCATTCAAAGGGTGCTTTTGACAGAACGCGCGCGTGGATTTCTACCACACGACGTGAAAAGCATGCCAATGCTGCTCTTTTTAGAACCCGCTCATGGATTTGTGCCAAAACGCGTTTTAAGCAGGCATATGCAACTTTTGGTAGAAGCGGATGCAGTTTTCTGCAAAACCACACGATATGCATGCAAATGGTGCTTTTGGCAGAACGCGCGTGTGGATTTCTACCAAACGACGTGAAAAGCATGCCAATGCTGCTCTTTTTAGCACCCGCACATGGATTTTTTCCAAAACGCGTTTTAAGCATGCATATGCATCTTTTGGTAGACGCGGCTGCAGTTTTCTGCAAAACCACACGATATGCATGCAAATGGTGCTTTTGGCAGTACGCGCGTGTGGATTTCTACCAAACGACGTGAAAAGCATGCCAATGCTTCTCTTTTTAGAAGCCGCACATGGATTTGTGCCAAAACGCGCTTTAAGCATGCTTATGCATCTTTTGGTTGACGCGGCTGCAGTTTTCTGCGAAACCACACGATATGCATGCAAATGGTGCTTTTGGCAGAACGCGCGTGTGGATTTCTACCAAACGACGTAAAAAGCATGCCAATGCTGCTCTTTTTAGAACCCGCACATGGATTTGTGCCAAAACGCGTTTTAACCACGCTTATGCATCTTTTGGTAGACGCAGATGCAGTTTTCTGCAAAACCACACGATATGCATGCAAATGGTGCTTTTGGCAGAACGCGCGTGTGGATTTCTACCAAACGACGTGAAAAGCATGCCAATGCTGCTCTTTTTAGAAGCCGCACATGGATTTCTGCCAAAACGCGTTTTAAACATGCATATGCATCTTTTGGTAGATGCGGATGCAGTTTTCTGCAAAACCACACGATATGCATGCAAATGGTGCTTTTGGCAGAACGCGCGTGTGGATTTCTACCAAACGACGTGAAAAGCATGCCAATGCTGCTCTTTTTAGCACCCGCACATGGATTTTTTCCAAAACGCGTTTTAAGCATGCATATGCATCTTTTGGTAGACGCGGCTGCAGTTTTCTGCAAAACCACACGATATGCTTGCAAATGGTGCTTTTGGCAGAACGGGCGTGTGGATTTCTACCAACCGACGTGAAAAGCATGCCAATGCTGCTCTGTTTAGAACCCGCACGTGGATTTGTGCCAAAACGCGTTTTAAGCATGCATATGCATCTTTTGGCAGACACGGATGCAGTTTCCTGCAAAACCACACGATATTCATGCAAATGGTGCTTTTGGCAGATCGCGCGTGTGGAGTTCTACCAAACGACGTGAAAAGCATGCCAATGCTGCTCTTTTTGGCACCCGCACATGGATTTGTGCCAAAACGCGTTTTAAGCATGCATATGCATCTTTTGGTAGACGCGGATGCAGTTTTCTGCAAAGCCACACGATATGCTTGCAAATGGTGCTTTTGGCAGAACGTCCATGTGGAGTTCTACCAAACGACGTGAAAAGCATGCCGATGCTGCTCTTTTTAGCACCTGCACATGGATTTGTGCCAAAACGCGTTTTAAGCAAGCACATGCACTTTTTGGTAGATGCGGATGCAGTTTTCTGCAAAACCACACGATATGCATTCAAAGGGTGCTTTTGGCAGAACGCGCGCGTGGATTTCTACCACACGACGTGAAAAGCATGCCAATGCTGCTCTTTTTAGAACCCGCTCATGGATTTGTGCCAAAACGCGTTTTAAGCAGGCATATGCAACTTTTGGTAGACGCGGATGCAGTTTTCTGCAAAACCACACGATATGCAAGCAAATGGTGCTTTTGGCAGAACGCGCGTGTGGAGTTCTACCAAACGACGTGCAAAGCATGCCGATGCTGCTCTTTTTAGCACCCGCACATGGATTTGTGCCAAAACGCGTTTTAAGCAAGCACATGCACTTTTTGGTAGACGCGGATGCAGTTTTCTGCACAACTACATGATATGCATGCAAATGGTGCTTTTGGCAGAACGCGCGCGTGGATTTCGACCAAACGACGTGAGAAGCATACCAATGCTGCTCTTTTTAGCACCCGCACATGGATTTGTGCCAAAACGCGTTTTAAGCATGCATATGCATCTTTTGGTAGACGCGGATGCAGTTTTATGCAAAACCACACGATATGCATGGAAATGGTGCTTTTGGCAGAACGCGCGTGTGGATTTCTACCAAACGACGTGAAAAGCATGCCAATGCTGCTCTTTTTAGAACCCGCACATGGATTTGTGCCAAAACGCGTTTTAAGCTTGCATATGCAACTTTTGGTAGACGCGGATGCAGTTTTCTGCAAAACCACACGATATGCATGCAAATGGTGCTTTTGGCAGAACGCGCGTGTGGATTTCTACCAAACGACGTGAAAAGCATGCCAATGCTGCTCTTTTTAGAAGCCGCACATGGATTTGTGCCAAAACGCGCTTTAAGCATGCTTTTGCATCTTTTGGTTGACGCGGCTGCAGTTTTCTGCGAAACCACACGATATGCATGCAAATGGTGCTTTTGGCAGAACGCGCGTGTGGATTTCTACCAAACGACGTGAAAAGCATGCCAATGCTGCTCTTTTTAGCACCCGCACATGGATTTATGCCAAAACGCGTTTTAAGCATGCATATGCAACTTTTGGTAGACGCGGCTGCAGTTTTCTGCAAAACCACACGATATGCTTGCAAATGGTGCTTTTGGCAGAACGGGCGTGTGGATTTCTACCAACCGACGTGAAAAGCATGCCAATGCTGCTCTGTTTAGAACCCGCACGTGGATTTGTGCCAAAACGCGTTTTAAGCATGCATATGCATCTTTTGGCAGATACGGATGCAGTTTCCTGCAAAACCACACGATATTCATGCAAATGGTGCTTTTGGCAGAACGCGCGTGTGGAGTTCTACCAAACGACGTGAAAAGCATGCCAATGCTGCTCTTTTTGGCACCCGCACATGGATTTGTGCCAAAACGCGTTTTAAGCATGCATATGCATCTTTTGGTAGACGCGGATGCAGTTTTCTGCAAAGCCACACGATATGCTTGCAAATGGTGCTTTTGGCAGAACGTCCGTGTGGAGTTCTACCAAACGACGTGAAAAGCATGCCGATGCTGCTCTTTTTAGCACCTGCACATGGATTTGTGCCAAAACGCGTTTTAAGCAAGCACATGCACTTTTTGGTAGATGCGGATGCAGTTTTCTGCAAAACCACACGATATGCATTCAAAGGGTGCTTTTGGCAGAACGCGCGCGTGGATTTCTACCACACGACGTGAAAAGCATGCCAATGCTGCTCTTTTTAGAACCCGCTCATGGATTTGTGCCAAAACGCGTTTTAAGCAGGCATATGCAACTTTTGGTAGACGCGGATGCAGTTTTCTGCAAAACCACACGATATGCAAGCAAATGGTGCTTTTGGCAGAACGCGCGTGTGGAGTTCTACCAAACGACGTGAAAAGTATGCCGATGCTGCTCTTTTTATACCTGCACACGGATTTGTGCGAAAACGCGTTTTAAGCAAGCACACGCAATTTTTCGTAGACGCGGACGCAGTTTTCTGCAAAACCACAAGATATGCATGCAAATGGTGCTTTTGGCAGAACGCGCGTGTGGATTTCTACCAAACGACGTAAAAAGCATGCCAATGCTGCTCTTTTTAGAACCCGCACATGGATTTGTGCCAAAACGCGTTTTAACCACGCTTATGCATCTTTTGGTAGACGCGGATGCAGTTTTCTGCAAAACCACACGATATGCATGCAAATGGTGCTTTTGGCAGAACGCGCGTGTGGATTTCTACCAAACGACGTGAAAAGCATGCCAATGCTGCTCTTTTTAGAACCCGCACATGGATTTGTGCCAAAACGCGTTTTAAGCTTGCATATGCAACTTTTGGTAGACGCGGATGCAGTTTTCTGCAAAACCACACGATATGCATGCAAATGGTGCTTTTGGCAGAACGCGCGTGTGGATTTCTACCAAACGACGTGAAAAGCATGCCAATGCTGCTCTTTTTAGAAGCCGCACATGGATTTGTGCCAAAACGCGCTTTAAGCATGCTTTTGCATCTTTTGGTTGACGCGGCTGCAGTTTTCTGCGAAACCACACGATATGCATGCAAATGGTGCTTTTGGCAGAACGCACGTGTGGATTTCTACCAAACGACGTGAAAAGCATGCCAATGCTGCTCTTTTTAGCACCCGCACATGGATTTATGCCAAAACGCGTTTTAAGCATGCATATGCAACTTTTGGTAGACGCGGATGCAGTTTTCTGCAAAACCCCACGATATGCATGCAAATGGTGCTTTTGGCAGAACGCTCGTGTGGATTTCTACCAAACGACGTGAGAAGCATACCAATGCTTCTCTTTTTAGAACCCGCACATGGATTTGAGCCAAAACGCGTTTTAACCACGCTTATGCATCTTTTGGTAGACGCAGATGCAGTTTTCTGCAAAACCACACGATATGCATGCAAATGGTGCTTTTGGCAGAACGCGCGTGTGGATTTCTACCAAACGACGTGAAAAGCATGCCAATGCTGCTCTTTTTAGAACCCGCTCATGGATTTGTGCCAAAACGCGTTTTAAGCAGGCATATGCAACTTTTGGTAGAAGCGGATGCAGTTTTCTGCAAAACCACACGATATGCATGCAAATGGTGCTTTTGGCAGAACGCGCGTGTGGATTTCTACCAAACGACGTGAAAAGCATGCCAATGCTGCTCTTTTGAAAACCCGCACATGGATTTGTGCCAAAACGCGTTTTAAGCATGCATATGCAACTTTTGGTAGACGCGGATGCAGTTTTCTGCAAAACCACACGATATGCATGCAAATGGTGCTTTTGGCAGAACGCGCGTGTGGATTTCTACCAAACGACGTGAAAAGCATGCCAATGCTGCTCTTTTTGGCACCCGCACATGGATTTGTGCCAAAACGCGTTTTAAGCATGCATATGCATCTTTTGGTAGACGCGGATGCAGTTTTCTGCAAAACCACACGATATGCTTGCAAATGGTGCTTTTGGCAGAACGCGCGTGTGGAGTTCTACCAAACGACGTGAAAAGCATGCCGATGCTGCTCTTTTTAGCACCTGCACATGGATTTGTGCCAAAACGCGTTTTAAGCAAGCACATGCACTTTTTGGTAGATGCGGATGCAGTTTTCTGCAAAACCACACGATATGCATTCAAAGGGTGCTTTTGGCAGAACGCGCGCGTGGATTTCTACCACACGACGTGAAAAGCATGCCAATGCTGCTCTTTTTAGAACCCGCTCATGGATTTGTGCCAAAACGCGTTTTAAGCAGGCATATGCAACTTTTGGTAGACGCGGATGCAGTTTTCTGCAAAACCACACGATATGCAAGCAAATGGTGCTTTTGGCAGAACGCGCGTGTGGAGTTCTACCAAACGACGTGCAAAGCATGCCGATGCTGCTCTTTTTAGCACCCGCACATGGATTTGTGCCAAAACGCGTTTTAAGCAAGCACATGCACTTTTTGGTAGACGCGGATGCAGTTTTCTGCACAACTACATGATATGCATGCAAATGGTGCTTTTGGCAGAACGCGCGCGTGGATTTCGACCAAACGACGTGAGAAGCATACCAATGCTGCTCTTTTTAGCACCCGCACATGGATTTGTGCCAAAACGCGTTTTAAGCATGCATATGCATCTTTCGGTAGACGCGGATGCAGTTTTCTGCAAAACCACACGATATGCATGGAAATGGTGCTTTTGGCAGAACGCGCGTGTGGATTTCTACCAAACGACGTGAAAAGTATGCCGATGCTGCTCTTTTTAGCACCTGCACACGGATTTGTGCGAAAACGCGTTTTAAGCAAGCACACGCAATTTTTCGTAGACGCGGACGCAGTTTTCTGCAAAACCACAAGATATGCATGCAAATGGTGCTTTTGGCAGAACGCGCGTGTGGATTTCTACCAAACGACGTAAAAAGCATGCCAATGCTGCTCTTTTTAGAACCCGCACATGGATTTGTGCCAAAACGCGTTTTAACCACGCTTATGCATCTTTTGGTAGACGCGGATGCAGTTTTCTGCAAAACCACACGATATGCATGCAAATGGTGCTTTTGGCAGAACGCGCGTGTGGATTTCTACCAAACGACGTGAAAAGCATGCCAATGCTGCTCTTTTTAGAAGCCGCACATGGATTTGTGCCAAAACGCGCTTTAAGCATGCTTATGCATCTTTTGGTTGACGCGGCTGCAGTTTTCTGCGAAACCACACGATATGCATGCAAATGGTGCTTTTGGCAGAACGCGCGTGCGCATTTCTACCAAACGACGTAAAAAGCATGCCAATGCTGCTCTTTTTAGAACCCGCACATGGATTTGTGCCAAAACGCGTTTTAACCACGCTTATGCATCTTTTGGTAGACGCGGATGCAGTTTTCTGCAAAACCACACGATATGCATGCAAATGGTGCTTTTTGCAGAACGCGCGTGTGGATTTCTACCAAACGACGTGAAAAGCATGCCAATGCTGCTCTTTTTAGAAGCCGCACATGGATTTGTGCCAAAACGCGCTTTAAGCATGCTTATTCATCTTTTGGTTGACGCGGCTGCAGTTTTCTGCGAAACCACACGATATGCAAGCAAATGGTGCTTTTGGCAGAACGCGCGTGTGGAGTTCTACCAAACGACGTGAAAAGCATGCCAATGCTGCTCTTTTTAGAACCCGCTCATGGATTTGTGCCAAAACGCGTTTTAAGCAGGCATATGCAACTTTTGGTAGAAGCGGATGCAGTTTTCTGCAAAACCACACGATATGCATGCAAATGGTGCTTTTGGCAGAACGCGCGTGTGGATTTCTACCAAACGACGTGAAAAGCATGCCAATGCTGCTCTTTTTAGCACCCGCACATGGATTTTTTCCAAAACGCGTTTTAAGCATGCATATGCATCTTTTGGTAGACGCGGCTGCAGTTTTCTGCAAAACCACACGATATGCATGCAAATGGTGCATTTGGCAGAACGGGCGTGTGGATTTCTACCAACCGACGTGAAAAACATGCCAATGCTGCTCTGTTTAGAACCCGCACGTTGATTTGTGCCAAAACGCGTTTTAAGCATGCATATGCATCTTTTGGTAGACGCGGCTGCAGTTTTCTGCAAAACCACACGATATGCATGCAAATGGTGCTTTTGGCAGAACGGGCGTGTGGATTTCTACCAACCGACGTGAAAAACATGCCAATGCTGCTCTGTTTAGAACCCGCACGTGGATTTGTGCCAAAACGCGTTTTAAGCATGCATATGCATCTTTTGGCAGACACGGATGCAGTTTTCTGCAAAACCACACGATATACATGCAAATGGTGCTTTTGGCAGAACGCGCGTGTGGAGTTCTACCAAACGACGTGAAAAGCATGCCGATGCTGCTCTTTTTAGCACCTGCACATGGATTTGTGCCAAAACGCGTTTTAAGCAAGCACATGCACTTTTTGGTAGATGCGGATGCAGTTTTCTGCAAAACCACACGATATGCATTCAAAGGGTGCTTTTGGCAGAACGCGCGCGTGGATTTCTACCACACGACGTGAAAAGCATGCCAATGCTGCTGTTTTTAGTACCCGCTCATGGATTTGTGCCAAAACGCGTTTTAAGCAGGCATATGCAACTTTTGGTAGACGCGGATGCAGTTTTCTGCAAAACCACACGATATGCAAGCAAATGGTGCTTTTGGCAGAACGCGCGTGTGGAGTTCTACCAAACGACGTGCAAAGCATGCCGATGCTGCTCTTTTTAGCACCTGCACATGGATTTGTGCCAAAACGCGTTTTAAGCAAGCACATGCACTTTTTGGTAGTTGCGGATGCAGTTTTCTGCAAAACCACACGATATGCATGCAAATGGTGCTTTTGGCAGAACGCACGTGTGGATTTCTACCAAACGACGTGAGAAGCATACCAATGCTGCTCTTTTTAGCACCCGCACATGGATTTGTGCCAAAACGCGTTTTAAGCATGCATATGCATCTTTAGGTACACACGGATGCAGTTTTCTGCAAAACCACACGATATGCATGCAAATGGTGCTTTTGGCAGAACGCGCATGTGGATTTCTACCAAACGACGTGAAAAGCATTGCTGCTTTTTTTAGCACCCGCACATGGATTTGTGCCAAAACGCGTTTTAAGCAAGCACATGCACTTTTTGGTAGACGCGGATGCAGTTTTCTGCACAACTACATGATATGCATGCAAATGGTGCTTTTGGCAGAACGCGCGCGTGGATTTCGACCAAACGACGTGAAAAGCATGCCAATGCTGCTCTTTTTGGCACCCGCACATGGATTTGTGCCAAAATGCGTTTTAAGCATGCATATGCATCTTTTGGTAGACGCGGATGCAGTTTTCTGCAAAACCACACGATATGCTTGCAAATGGTGCTTTTGGCAGAACGCGCGTGTGGAGTTCTACCAAACGACGTGAAAAGCATGCCGATGCTGCTCTTTTTAGCACCTGCACATGGATTTGTGCCAAAACGCGTTTTAAGCAAGCACATGCACTTTTTGGTAGATGCGGATGCAGTTTTCTGCAAAACCACA
>NW_027225946.1:0-36095 GCF_038994185.2 Dermacentor albipictus | reverse complement strand
TATGCATGCAAATGGTGCTTTTGGCAGAACGCGCGTGTGGATTTCTACCAAACGACGTGAAAAAGCATGCCAATGCTGCTCTTTTTAGAACCCGCACATGGATTTGTGCCAAAACGCGTTTTAAGCATGAATATGACACTTTTGGTAGACGAGTATGCAGTTTTCTGCAAAACTACACGATATGCATGCAAATGGTGCTTTTGGCAGAACGCGCGTGTGGATTTCTACCAAACGACGTGAAAAGCATGCCAATGCTGCTCTTTTTAGCACCCGCACATGGATTTGTGCCAAAACGCGTTTTAAGCATGAATACGCAAGTTTTGGTAGACGAGGATGCAGTTTTCTGCAAAACCACACGATATGCATGCAAATGACGCTTTTGGCAGAACGCGCTTGTGGATTTCTACCAAACGACGTGAAAAGCATGCCGATGCTGCTCATTTTAGCACCCGCACATGGATTTGTGCCCAAAACGCGTTTTAAGCATGAATATGACACTTTTGGTATACGAGGATGCAGTTTTCTGCAAAACCACACGATATGCATGCAAATGGTGCTTTTGGCAGAAACGCGCTTGTGGATTTCTACCAAACGACGTGAAAAGCATGTCAATTGCTGCTCTTTTTAGAACCCGCACACGGATTTGTGCCAAAACGCGTTTTAAGCATGAATATGACACTTTTGGTAGACGAGTATGCAGTTTTCTGCAAAACTACACGATATGCATGCAAATGGTGCTTTTGGCAGAACGCGCGTGTGGATTTCTACCAAACGACGTGAAAAGCATGCCAATGCTGCTCTTTTTAGAACCCGCACATGGATTTGTGCCAAAACGCGTTTTAAGCATGAATATGACACTTTTGGTAGACGAGTATGCAGTTTTCTGCAAAACTACACGATATGCATGCAAATGGTGCTTTTGGCAGAACGCGCGTGTGGATTTCTACCAAACGACGTGAAAAGCATGCCAATGCTGCTCTTTTTAGAACCCGCACATGGATTTGTGCCAAAACGGGTTTTAAGCATGAATATGACACTTTTGGTAGACGAGTATGCAGTTTTCTGCAAAACTACACGATATGCATGCAAATGGTGCTTTTGGCAGAACGCGCGTGTGGATTTCTACCAAACGACGTGAAAAGCATGCCAATGCTGCTCTTTTTAGAACCCGCACATGGATTTGTGCCAAAACGCGTTTTTAAGCATGAATACGCAACTTTAGGTAGACGAGGATGCAGTTTTCTGCAAAACTACACGATATGCATGCAAATGACGCTTTTGGCAGAACGCGCGTGTGGATTTCTACCAAACGACGTGAAAAGCATGCCAATGCTGCTCTTTTTAGAACCCGCACATGGATTTGTGCCAAAACGCGTTTTTAAGCATGAATACGCAACTTTTGGTAGACGAGGATGCAGTTTTCTGCAAAACTACACGATATGCATGCAAATGACGCTTTTGGCAGAACGCGCGTGTGGATTTCTACCAAACGACGTGAAAAGCATGCCAATGCTGCTCTTTTTAGAACCCGCACATGGATTTGTGCCAAAACGCGTTTTATGCATGAATATGACACTTTTGGTAGACGAGGATGCAGTTTTCTGCAAAACCACACGATATGCATGCAAATGGTGCTTTTGGCAGAACGCGCGTGTGGATTTCTACCAAACGACGTGAAAAGCATGCCAATGCTGCTCTTTTTAGAACCCGCACATGGATTTGTGCCAAAACGCGTTTTAAGCATGAATAGGACACTTTTGGTAGACGAAGATGCAGTTTTCTGCAAAACCACACGATATGCATGCAAATGGTGCTTTTGGCAGAACGCGCGTGTGGATTTCTACCAAACGACGTGAAAAGCATGCCAATGCTGCTCTTTTTCGAACCCGCACATGGATTTGTGCCAAAACGCGTTTTAAGCATGAATATGACACTTTTGGTAGACGAGTATGCAGTTTTCTGCAAAACTACACGATATGCATGCAAATGGTGCTTTTGGCAGAACGCGCGTGTGGATTTCTACCAAACGACGTGAAAAGCATGCCAATGCTGCTCTTTTTAGAACCCGCACATGGATTTGTGCCAAAACGCATTTTAAGCATGAATATGCAACTTTTGGTAGACGAGGATGCAGTTTTCTGCAAAACTACACGATATGCATGCAAATGACGCTTTTGGCAGAACGCGCGTGTGGATTTCTACCAAACGACGTGAAAAGCATGCAATGCTGCTCTTTTTAGAACCCGCACATGGATTTGTGCCAAAACGCGTTTTAAGCACGAATATGACACTTTTGGTAGACGAGTATGCAGTTTTCTACAAAACTACACGATATGCATGCAAATGGGTGCTTTTGGCAGAACGCGCGTGTGGATTTCTACCAAACGACGTGAAAAGCATGCCAATGCTGCTCTTTTTAGAACCCGCACATGGATTTGTGCCAAAACGCGTTTTAAGCATGAATATGACACTTTTGGTAGACGAGTATGCAGTTTTCTGCAAAACTACACGATATGCATGCAAATGGTGCTTTTGGCAGAACGCGCGTGTGGATTTCTACCAAACGACGTGAAAAGCATGCCAATGCTGCTCTTTTTAGAACCCGCACATGGATTTGTGCCAAAACGCGTTTTAAGCATGAATACGCAACTTTTGGTAGACGAGGATGCAGTTTTCTGCAAAACTACACGATATGCATGCAAATGACGCTTTTGGCAGAACGCGCGTGTGGATTTCTACCAAACGACGTGAAAAGCATGCCAATGCTGCTCTTTTTAGAACCCGCACATGGATTTGTGCCAAAACGCGTTTTAAGCACGAATATGACACTTTTGGTAGACGAGTATGCAGTTTTCTGCAAAACTACACGATATGCATGCAAATGGTGCTTTTGGCAGAACGCGCGTGTGGATTTCTACCAAACGACGTGAAAAGCATGCCAATGCTGCTCTTTTTAGAACCCGCACATGGATTTGTGCCAAAACGCGTTTTAAGCATGAATATGACACTTTTGGTAGACGAGTATGCAGTTTTCTGCAAAACTACACCATATGCATGCAAATGGTGCTTTTGGCAGAACGCGCGTGTGGATTTCTACCAAACGACGTGAAAAGCATGCCAATGCTGCTCTTTTTAGAACCCGCACATGGATTTGTGCCAAAACGCGTTTTAAGCATGAATACGCAACTTTTGGTAGACGAGGATGCAGTTTTCTGCAAAACTACACGATATGCATGCAAATGACGCTTTTGGCAGAACACGCGTGTGGATTTCTACCAAACGACGTGAAAAGCATGCCAATGCTGCTCTTTTTAGAACCCGCACATGGATTTGTGCCAAAACGCGTTTTAAGCATGAATACGCAACTTTTGGTAGACGAGGATGCAGTTTTCTGCAAAACTACACGATATGCATGCAAATGACGCTTTTGGCAGAACGCGCGTGTGGATTTCCACCAAACGACGTGAAAAGCATGCCAATGCTGCTCTTTTTAGAACCCGCACATGGATTTGTGCCAAAACGCGTTTTAAGCATGAATATGACACTTTTGGTAGACGAGGATGCAGTTTTCTGCAAAACCACACGATATGCATGCAAATGGTGCTTTTGGCAGAACGCGCGTGTGGATTTCTACCAAACGACGTGAAAAGCATGCCAATGCTGCTCTTTTTAGAACCCGCACATGGATTTTTGCCAAAACGCGTTTTAAGCATGAATATGACACTTTTGTAGACGAGTATGCAGTTTTCTGCAAAACTACACGATATGCATGCAAATGGTGCTTTTGGCAGAACGCGCGTGTGGATTTCTACCAAACGACGTGAAAAGCATGCCAATGCTGCTCTTTTTAGAACCCGCACATGGATTTGTGCCAAAACGCGTTTTAAGCATGAATATGACACTTTTGGTAGACGAGGATGGAGTTTTCTGCAAAACCACACGATATGCATGCAAATGGTGCTTTTGGCAGAACGCGCATGTGGATTTCTACCAAACGACGTGAAAAGCATGCCAATGCTGCTCTTTTTAGCACCCGCACATGGATTTGTGCCAAAACGCGTTTTAAGCATGAATATGCAACTTTTGGTAGACGAGGATGCAGTTTTCTGCAAAACCACACGATATGCATGCAAATGGTGCTTTTGGCAGAACGCGCGTGAGGATTTCTACCAAACGACGTGAAAAGCATGCCAATGCTGCTCTTTTTAGAACCCGCACATGGATTTGTGCCAAAACCCGTTTTAAGCATGAATATGACACTTTTGGTAGACGAGGATGCAGTTTTCTGCAAAACCACACGATATGCATGCAAATGGTGCTTTTGGCAGAATGCGCGTGTGGATTTCTACCAAACGACGTGAAAAGCATGCCAATGCTGCTCTTTTTAGAACCCGCACATGGATTTGTGCCAAAACGCGTTTTAAGCATGAATATCACACTTTTGGTAGACGAGGATGCAGTTTTCTGCAAAACCACACGATATGCATGCAAATGGTGCTTTTGGCAGAACGCGCGTGTGGATTTCTACCAAACGACGTGAAAAGCATGCCAATGCTGCTCTTTTTAGAACCCGCACATGGATTTGTGCCAAAACGCGTTTTAAGCATGAATACGCAACTTTTGGTAGACGAGGATGCAGTTTTCTGCAAAACTACACGATATGCATGCAAATGACGCTTTTGGCAGAACGCGCGTGTGGATTTCTACCAAACGACGTTAAAAGCATGCCAATGCTGCTCTTTTTAGAACCCGCACATGGATTTGTGCCAAAACGCGTTTTAAGCATGAATATGACACTTTTGGTAGACGAGTATGCAGTTTTCTGCAAAACTACACGATATGCATGCAAATGGTGCTTTTGGCAGAACGCGCGTGTGGATTTCTACCAAACGACGTGAAAAGCATGCCGATGCTGCTCTTTTTAGAACCCGCACATGGATTTGTGCCAAAACGCGTTTTAAGCATGAATATGACACTTTTGGTAGACGAGTATGCAGTTTTCTGCAAAACTACACGATATGCATGCAAATGGTGCTTTTGGCAGAACGCGCGTGTGGATTTCTACCAAACGACGTGAAAAGCATGCCAATGCTGCTCTTTTTAGAACCCGCACACGGATTTGTGCCAAAACGCGATTTAAGCATGAATATGACACTTTTGGTAGACGAGTATGCAGTTTTCTGCAAAACTACACGATATGCATGCAAATGGTGCTTTTGGCAGAACGCGCGTGTGGATTTCTACCAAACGACGTGAAAAGCATGCCAATGCTGCTCTTTTTAGAACCCGCACATGGATTTGTGCCAAAACGCGTTTTAAGCATGAATATGACACTTTTGGTAGACGAGGATGCAGTTTTCTGCAAAACCACACGATATGCATGCAAATGGTGCTTTTGGCAGAACGCGCGTGTGGATTTCTACCAAACGACGTGAAAAGCACGCCAATGCTGCTCTTTTTAGAACCCGCACATGGATTTGTGTCAAAACGCGTTTTAAGCATGAATATGACACTTTTGGTAGACGAGTATGCAGTTTTCTGCAAAACTACACGATATGCATGCAAATGGTGCTTTTGGCAGAACGCGCGTGTGGATTTCTACCAAACGACGTGAAAAGCATGCCGATGCTGCTCTTTTTAGAACCCGCACATGGATTTGTGCCAAAACGCGTTTTAAGCATGAATATGACACTTTTGGTAGACGAGTATGCAGTTTTCTGCAAAACTACACGATATGCATGCAAATGGTGCTTTTGGCAGAACGCGCGTGTGGATTTCTACCAAACGACGTGAAAAGCATGCCAATGCTGCTCTTTTTAGAACCCGCACACGGATTTGTGCCAAAACGCGATTTAAGCATGAATATGACACTTTTGGTAGACGAGTATGCAGTTTTCTGCAAAACTACACGATATGCATGCAAATGGTGCTTTTGGCAGAACGCGCGTGTGGATTTCTACCAAACGACGTGAAAAGCATGCCAATGCTGCTCTTTTTAGCACCCGCACATGGATTTGTGCCAAAACGCGTTTTAAGCATGAATATGACACTTTTGGTAGACGAGGATGCAGTTTTCTGCAAAACCACACGATATGCATGCAAATAGTGCTTTTGGCAGAACGCGCGTGTGGATTTCTACCAAACGACGTGAAAAGCATGCCAATGCTGCTCTTTTTAGAACCCGCACATGGATTTGGGCCAAAACGCGTTTTAAGCATGAATATGACACTTTTGGTAGACGAGTATGCAGTTTTCTGCAAAACTACACGATATTGACACGTGTTTTTATATTTATCGGGCAACCACGTTTCGCCGCTTAACAACTGTAATCGCACAGCGAGGGACGCGCCTGCATGTATCCGACGTTTCTGGAAAGTTATCGACGATTCTATCCGCGTGTCTGTTGTCGCCGAACCTTGTGTTATCTGATTTCATCGCATGACATGAATGGTGTAGAACTTTGTGGAAGACACGCGGGTCCCATCGGGTAATCTGGAACATTCGACGACTGATCTATAAAAGCCGACGCGCTTGACCCGCTGATCAGTTTTTCCGAAGATCGCCGACCGTGTTCGCCGCTATCGTTGCGGTATAAGTGTAGCCTATTTTTGTGGGCACAGGTTCGCCCAATAAAAGTTAGTTTTCTCGTTCACAGTATTGCTACTGTGTTATTGCTTCTTTCTTCACCGTCACTACCACGTGACATCTGGTGGAGGTGCTTTTCGTCCATGTACAGGACGCCCCCGACAAGCCGTGATCCCAGCCCAGACCGCAAACAGAACACCAACGTAGTCCCGGACCACCGAGCAAGCCGCCGTCTTCAACAGCTGCCCCCGGAGCACGGACTTCTACCTGAGAAGACCAAGAAGATTGTAGCCAAGGCAACCGCAATGGCAGCCCCAGCGTCCCCCATCGTCCTGCAGCAGCCCAGGGAACCACCGACGTTCCGCGGTTCCACATTTGAGGACCCGGAAACCTGGCTAGAAACGTATGAGAGGGTCGCTACGTTTAACAACTGGGCAAGCGACGACAAGCTACGACATGTCTATTTCGCATTGGAGGACGCCGCCAAGACGTGGTTCGAGAATCGAGAAGCCACCTTGACGACGCGGGACCTCTTCCGAAGCGGCTTCCTGAAAACATTTCAAAGCGTCGTGCGAAAAGAGCGAGCCCAAGCTATACTGGAGACAAGAGCGCAGCTGCCGAATGAGACGATCGCGATTTTCACTGAGGAAATGAGCCGTCTGTTCCGCCACGCCGACCCAGAAATGTCCGAGGAGAAGAAAGTACGTCTACTGATGCGTGGCGTAAAGGAGGAACTTTTCGCCGGTATGGTGAGAAGTCCACCGAAGACCGTCGACGAGTTTCTTCGTGAGGCGACGAGCATCGAGAAGACACTGGAATTGCGGAACCGGCAATTTGACCGACGCACCAAGCCAACAAGATACTCCGGAATTCAATCACTGGCCCCGGACGATTTATGCGAGACCATCAGGGCCATCGTGCGCGAAGAACTGCGCAAGGTCTTGCCATCGTCGCAGCCTCAAGTGGCCTCGATCGCCGACGTCGTGAAAGAAGAGGTGCACCGATCGCTAGGCGTTCCTGAGGTGCAACCACAATTGCCGCAGCCCCAGCCAGAAGTGATGACTTACGCCGCCATCGCATGCCGTCAAGCTCCCCCTCCGCGACAACGCCAGGTGCCTGTAACGCCGCAATTCCGCCGTTCACCGCCGCCGCCGCCAGCACGCCCACCCGTCGCCCAGCGCACCTACGCGAGGAAGACGGACATTTGGCGCGCCCCCGACCACCGCCCGCTCTGCTACCACTGCGGCGAAGCCGGGCACGTGTACCGCCGATGCCCATACCGCGACCTGGGATTGCGAGGCTTCGCCGTGAACGCACAGCGCCCGAGGGAAGGTGAACGCCCTCGTGACATCGCCGACTACCTCGCCGCTACTCAGTGGAGCCCTCGACGACCGCCCCGTTCGCCGTCACCAGGCCGCTACCTGTCGCCGCAGCGCCGATCATACACCGGCCCAGCCCGGGGCCGCTCTGCGAGCCCATATCCGGAAAACTAAAAGCAGCAACCGATGGAGGTGCGGTTGCTGTTCGTCGAACTGACGAAGATCCTCCGCCGCCGACGAAGACGACGAAGAAACCGTCTCGACGACCTAATGACGACACGTCGCCGTCCCGACGAAGTCGGGAAGCCAAGACAACACCGACGAAAGACGACTTGACGAAGCGACGTTCCAGCTTCAGTTCAACACGACGCAGCCGTGATCCGACGCCACGACCTAACTGCAACGCCAGACAAAGAACCACCGACCTTGACGTGCTTCTCGACGGCCACGCAGTCACTGCCTTAGTCGACACATGGGCCGATTACTCCGTAATGAGTGGACGCATCGCCGCCCAGTTGAAGAAGGTTAAGACTGCATGGGAGGGCCCCCAAATTCGGACCGCTGGAGGGCACCTTATTACGCCGACTGGAATCTGCACGGCAAGAATTACCATTCATGACCGGACTTACCCTGCCAACTTCGTTATCCTGCAACAGTGTTCACGAGACGTCATTCTCGGCATGGACTTCCTGAACCAACACGGCGCCATCATCGACCTGAAGTCGCAGTCAATAACGCTGTCGGAAGATCAAGCGATACCATCGGAGCGCCCTTGTAGCCACCACGCCTTGAGTGTGCTCGAAGATAAAGTGAGCATCCCGCCTCGCTCCAGCATCGTTATTTCGGTCGGCACCGAAACACCCGCTGACGTTGAAGGCGTCATTGAAGGCGACCAACGTCTACTACTCGACCGTGAAATTTGCGTCGCAAGAGGGATCGCTCGACTGCACGGAGGAAACACGAGAGTGCTGCTGACAAACTTCAGCCAGGAGTTCAAGCACATCAACAAGGGCACGACGATAGCATTCATCGAGGAAATACAGGAAACCAGCGATGCCTTCGTCCTCTCGGATTCTGTTGCATCTACCCCGACGACCGTAGTTCCCGAGCCAGACTTCAACATAAATCCAAGTCTCCCCGTGATTAAGCAGCAACAGCTCAGAAGTCTGCTTCGACGATACAAAGACTGCTTTTCGACGTCATCAAGGATTCGACAAACACCAGTCGCAAAGCATCGCATAATCACCGAAGAGAGCGCTCGACCACTACGCCAGAGCCCTTACCGAGTTTCGACGCGAGAACGCGAAGCTATAAGACAACAAGTCGACGAAATGCTGCGCGACGACATCATCCAGCCGTCGAAAAGCCCGTGGGCGTCTCCAGTTGTTTTAGTGAAGAAAAAGGACGGAACCCTACGTTTCTGGGTCGATTATCGTCGACTGAACAAAATCACGAAGAAAGACGTATACCCCCTCCCACGGATAGACGACGCATTAGACCGGCTCTGCAATGCTAAATACTTCTCATCGATGGACCTCAAGTCTGGCTACTGGCAAATAGAAGTCGACGAAAGGGATCGCGAAAAGACCGCCTTCATCACGCCAGACGGCCTCTATGAATTCAAAGTTATGCCGTTTGGACTGTGCTCGGCGCCTGCAACGTTCCAGCGCGTGATGGACACGGTTTTAGCAGGATTGAAGTGGCAGACCTGTCTTGTTTACTTGGATGACGTCGTCGTCTTCGCCGGAAATTTCGACGATCACCTTAGGCGGCTTGCGACAGTATTAGAGGCCATCAAGTCATCAGGGCTCACCCTGAAGCCGGAAAAGTGTCACTTCGCTTACGATGAGTTTCTATTCCTAGGCCATGTCATCAGCAAATCTGGAGTACGCCCCGACCCGCAGAAGACAGCTGCCATCGCAAAGTTCCCGCAGCCAATCGACAAGAAGGCAGTGCGCAGATTCCTTGGCATGTGTGCCTACTATAGGCGCTTTGTCAAGAACTTTTCACGCATCGCTGAGCCGCTGACGCAGCTAACTAAATGCGACGTCGAGATCAAGTGGGAAACGCCGCAGGCCGAGGCATTTCAAGAACTCAAACGACGCATGCAGTCGCCGCCCGTACTTGCGCACTTCGACGAACACGCCGATACCGAAATCCACACTGACGCCAGTAGCCTAGGCCTCGGCGCCGTCCTGGTCCAGAGAAAAGATGGACATGAACACGTGATAGCTTACGCTAGCCGGTCGTTGTCAAAAGCGGAAGGCAATTATTCTACAACCGAAAAGGAATGCCTCGCCATCGTTTGGGCAACAGCGAAATTTCGCCCTTACCTATATGGCAGGCCATTCAAAGTCGTCAGCGACCATCACGCTTTGTGTTGGCTAGCGAATTTAAAGGATCCCTCAGGACGGCTGGCACGGTGGAGCCTCAGACTACAAGAATACGACATCACCGTAACATACAAGTCCGGACGAAAACACTCAGACGCCGATTGCCTATCCCGCGCCCCCATTGACCCGCCGCCGCAAGATGACGAGGATGACGACGCCTTCCTTGGAATAATAAGCGCGGAAGACTTCGCCGAACAACAACGAGCGGACCCGGAACTTAAAGGCCTCGTCGATTATTTGGAAGGGCACACCGATGTTGTCCCCAGGGCATTTAAGCGCGGATTATCTTCCTTCACGCTTCAAGACAGTCTACTCGTGAAGAAGAACTTCTCGCCAGTCCGCGCCAATTACCTTCTCGTTGTCCCGTCAGGACTTCGTCCAGAAGTATTGCATGCCCTACATGACGATCCGACCGCTGGACACCTCGGATTTTCCCGGACACTATCAAGGATACAAGAAAAGTATTATTGGCCGCGCCTGACCGCCGACGTCGCCCGTTATGTCAGAACATGCCGAGACTGTCAGCGACGCAAGACACCGCCGACAAGGCCAGCCGGATTACTACAGCCAATCGAGCCTCCTTGCCGACCATTCCAGCAGATCGGGATGGACTTGCTGGGACCCTTTCCGACGTCAATAACCGGAAATAGGTGGATCGTCGTGGCGACGGACTACCTCACCCGCTTCGCTGAAACAAAAGCACTGCCGAAAGGTAGCGCAGCCGAAGTGGCGAAATTCTTTATCGAAAACATCCTGCTGCGACATGGCGCCCCAGAAGTCCTCATCACCGACCGAGGAACGGCCTTTACTGCGGAGCTCACCCAAGCCATTCTGAAATAGAGTCAGACAAGGCACAGGAGGACAACGGCTTACCACCCGCAGACGAATGGTCTTACGGAGCGGCTGAATAAGACCCTCGCCGACATGCTAGCGATGTACGTCGACGTCGAACACAAGACCTGGGATGCCGTCCTGCCGTACGTAACATTCGCTTATAACACGGCGGTGCAAGAAACGACACAGATCACGCCGTTCAAGCTGGTTTACGGCAGGAACCCGACGACGACGCTCGACGCCATGCTGCCGCACGTAACGGACGAAGAGAATCTTGACGTCGCTACCTATCTCCAGCGCGCCGAAGAAGCCCGACAGCTCGCCCGCCTGCGAATCAAGAACCAGCAGAGGACCGACAGCCGACACTACAATCTCCGACGACGCTTCGTCGAGTACCAGCCCGGCGACTGTGTTTGGGTATGGACCCCTATACGCCGACGAGGACTGAGCGAGAAGCTTTTGCGTCGCTATTTTGGACCGTACAAGATCATCCGACGTATTGGTGCACTGGACTACGAGGTCGTGCCAGACGGCATTTCGCTGTCACAGCGGCGCCGCTCACGACCTGAAATTGTCCACGTTGTGCGGCTCAAGCCGTACCACCAGCGTTGACGAACTTTGGGACATCGCATAACTGACCTTGGACTTTATTTCTTTTCGTTGTTTTGCTACTTATGTTTAATAAGTGTCTTTTTGTGTTTCGCTCTCTTTGTAGCATCGGGACGATGCTTTTTATGAGGGGGGTATTGACACGTGTATTTATATTTATCGGGCAACCACGTTTCGCCGCTTAACAACTGTAATCGCACAGCGAGGGACGCGCCTGCATGTATCCGACGTTTCTGGAAAGTTATCGACGATTCTATCCGCGTGTCTGTTGTCGCCGAACCTTGTGTTATCTGATTTCATCGCATGACATGAATGGTGTAGAACTTTGTGGAAGACACGCGGGTCCCATCGGGTAATCTGGAACATTCGACGACTGATCTATAAAAGCCGACGCGCTTGACCCGCTGATCAGTTTTTCCGACGATCGCCGACCGTGTTCGCCGCTATCGTTGTGGTATAAGTGTAGCCTATTTTTGTGGGCACATGTTCGCCCAATAAAAGTTAGTTTTCTCGTTCACAGTATTGCTACTGTGTTATTGCTTCTTTCTTCACCGTCACTACCACGTGACAATATGCATGCAAATGGTGCTTTTGGCAGAACGCGCGTGTGGATTTCTACCAAACGACGTGAAAAGCATGCCAATGCTGCTCTTTTTAGAACACGCACATGGATTTGTGCCAAAACGCGTTTTAAGCATGAATACGCAACTTTTGGTAGACGAGGATGCAGTTTTCTGCAAAACTACACGATATGCATGCAAATGACGCTTTTGGCAGAACGCGCGTGTGGATTTCTACCAAACGACGTGAAAAGCATGCCAATGCTGCTCTTTTTAGAACCCGCACATGGATTTGTGCCAAAACGCGTTTTCAGCATGAATATGACACTTTTGGTAGACGAGGATGCAGTTTTCTGCAAAACCACACGATATGCATGCAAATGGTGCTTTTGGCAGAACGCGCGTGTGGATTTCTACCAAACGACGTGAAAAGCATGCCAATGCTGCTCTTTTTAGAACCCGCACATGGATTTGTGCCAAAACGCGTTTTAAGCATGAATATGACACTTTTGGTAGACGAGGATGCAGTTTTCTGCAAAACCACACGATATGCATGCAAATGGTGCTTTTGGCAGAACGCGCGTGTGGATTTCTACCAAACGACGTGAAAAGCATGCCAATGCTGCTCTTTTTAGAACCCGCACATGGATTTGCGCCAAAACGCGTTTTAAGCATGAATATGACACTTTTGGTAGACGAGGATGCAGTTTTCTGCAAAACTACACGATGTGCATGCAAATGACGCTTTTGGCAGAACGCGCGTGTGGATTTCTACCAAACGACGTGAAAAGCATGCCAATGCTGCTCTTTTAGAGCGCAGCTCTTTGGCGTCCGTTCCTGGGTTTCGCGTCGTCGTCGGCGTCGTCGTCGTCGGCGTCGGCCTCGTAACCAGCTCGCCTCCGCCGCCGCGCTCCGCCGCCGCGCATGCGCCGCTGCTCCGCCGCCGCGCATGCGCGCTGTCGGCTCTCCGGGCGAGGGAGGATGATGGAAGGGAGGAGGAGAGACTGTGGAGGAGGGCTGGCTACACAAATGGCTCTTTGGCGTCCGTTCCTGGGTTTCGCGTTGTCGTCGGCGTCGTCGTCGTCGGCGTCGGCCTCGTAACCAGCTCGCCTCCGCCGCCGCGCTCCGCCGCCGCGCATGCGCCGCTGCTCCGCCGCCGCGCATGCGCGCTGTCGGCTCTCCGGGCGAGGGAGGATGATGGAAGGGAGGAGGAGAGACTGTGGAGGAGGGCTGGCTACACAAATGGCTCTTTGGCGTCCGTTCCTGGGTTTCGCGTTGTCGTCGGCCTCATAACCAGCTCCGCCCCCCTTTCATCCCCCCAGCGCTAGCAGCGACCGACTGATACCGCTTTCGTGAGTCCGCTACCGCACTCACGAAAGACGTCGTGCACTTCCTGCAACTCGCATTAACCGTCCATCGATCCACACCGATGTTAGTAGTGGGGGACTTTAATGTTGACATAAAGACAAACAGCAATTTCCTAACACTTATGCGGGAGAACATCCCGTTCCTCTCGCTCGTAACGCGTCCCACGGCTGTGACAACCTCGCGAGGCACTTGTATAGATCTCGTCTTTGAGAATCAAGCATTGGTGTACCAAGTCGAACATATATCAGTCTATTTCTCCGACCACAAAGCTTCCTTCATGACTGTCAAGAACTGTTAATGGAGTCTTTGTTAAAGGAATACGTGTGAAAAATAAAAAAAAATTCTGTGATAGCGCATACATGTGTTGCTCGATTTCTTTGCCTCAATCTATCGAAAAGGTGAAACAGCTTATTTGCTGCGCTCAAATTTCGCATTAGGAAGTAACGTAATCGTCGGTAATTTTTTTTAGAACCCGCACATGGATTTGTGCCAAAACGCGTTTTAAGCATGAATATGACACTTTTGGTAGACGAGTATGCAGTTTTCTGCAAAACTACACGATATGCATGCAAATGGTGCTTTTGGCAGAACGCGCGTGTGGATTTCTACCAAACGACGTGAAAAGCATGCCAATGCTGCTCTTTTTAGCACCCGCACATGGATTTGTGCCAAAACGCGTTTAAACATGAATATGACACTTTTGGTAGACGAGTATGCAGTTTTCTGCAAAACTACACGATATGCATGCAAATGGTGCTTTTGGCAGAACGCGCGTGTGGATTTCTACCAAACGACGTGAAAAGCATGCCAATGCTGCTCTTTTTAGAACCCGCACATGGATTTGTGCCAAAACGCGTTTTAAGCATGAATATGACACTTTTGGTAGACGAGTATGCAGTTTTCTGCAAAACTACACGATATGCATGCAAATGGTGCTTTTGGCAGAACGCGCGTGTGGATTTCTACCAAACGACGTGAAAAGCATGCCAATGCTGCTCTTTTTAGCACCCGCACATGGATTTGTGCCAAAACGCGTTTTAAGCATGAATACGCAACTTTTGGTAGACGAGGATACAGTTTTCTGCAAAACTACACGATATGCATGCAAATGACGCTTTTGGCAGAACGCGCGTGTGGATTTCTACCAAACGACGTGAAAAACATGCCGATGCTGCTCATTTTAGCACCCGCACATGGATTTGTGCCAAAACGCGTTTTAAGCATGAATATGCAACTTTTGGTAGACGAGGATGCAGTTTTCTGCAAAACCACACGATATGCATGCAAATGGTGCTTTTGGCAGAACGCGCGTGTGGATTTCTACCAAACGACGTGAAAAGCATGCCAATGCTGCTCTTTTTCGAACCCGCACATGGATTTGTGCCAAAACGCGTTTTAAGCATGAATATGACACTTTTGGTAGACGAGTATGCAGTTTTCTGCAAAACTACACGATATGCATGCAAATGGTGCTTTTGGCAGAACGCGCGTGTGGATTTCTACCAAACGACGTGAAAAGCATGCCAATGCTGCTCTTTTTAGAACCCGCACATGGATTTGTGCCAAAACACGTTTTAAGCATGAATACGCAACTTTTGGTTGACGAGGATGCAGTTTTCTGCAAAACTACACGATATGCATGCAAATGACGCTTTTGGCAGAACGCGCGTGTGGATTTCTACCAAACGACGTGAAAAGCATGCCAATGCTGCTCTTTTTAGAACCCGCACATGGATTTGTGCCAAAACGCGTTTTAAGCATGAATATGACACTTTTGGTAGACGAGTATGCAGTTTTCTGCAAAACTACACGATATGCATGCAAATGGTGCTTTTGGCAGAACGCACATGTGGATTTCTACCAAACGACGTGAAAAGCATGCCAATGCTGCTCTTTTTAGCACCCGCACATGGATTTGTGCCAAAACGCGTTTTAAGCATGAATATGACACTTTTGGTAGACGAGGATGCAGTTTTCTGCAAAACTACACGATATGCATGCAAATGACGCTTTTGGCAGAACGCGCGTGTGGATTTCTACCAAACGACGTGAAAAGCATGCCGATGCTGCTCATTTTAGCACCCGCACATGGATTTGTGCCAAAACGCGTTTTAAGCATGAATATGCAACTTTTGGTAGACGAAGATGCAGTTTTCTGCAAAACCACACGATATGCATGCAAATGGTGCTTTTGGCAGAACGCGCGTGTGGATTTCTACCAAACGACGTGAAAAGCATGCCAATGCTGCTCTTTTTCGAACCCGCACATGGATTTGTGCCAAAACGCGTTTTAAGCATGAATATGACACTTTTGGTAGACGAGTATGCAGTTTTCTGCAAAACTACACGATATGCATGCAAATGGTGCTTTTGGCAGAACGCGCGTGTGGATTTCTACCAAACGACGTGAAAAGCATGCCAATGCTGCTCTTTTTAGAACCCGCACATGGATTTGTGCCAAAACGCGTTTTAAGCATGAATACGCAACTTTTGGTAGACGAGGATGCAGTTTTCTGCAAAACTACACGATATGCATGCAAATGACGCTTTTGGCAGAACGCGCGTGTGGATTTCTACCAAACGACGTGAAAAGCATGCCAATGCTGCTCTTTTTAGAAACCGCACATGGATTTGTGCCAAAACGCGTTTTAAGCACGAATATGACACTTTTGGTAGACGAGGATGCAGTTTTCTGCAAAACCACACGATATGCATGCAAATGGTGCTTTTGGGAGAACGCGCGTGTGGATTTCTACCAAACGACGTGAAAAGCATGCCAATGCTGCTCTTTTTAGAACCCGCACATGGATTTGTGCCAAAACGCGTTTTAAGCATGAATACGCAACTTTTGGTAGACGAGGATGCAGTTTTCTGCAAAACTACACGATATGCATGCAAATGACGCTTTTGGCAGAACGCGCGTGTGGATTTCTACCAAACGACGTGAAAAGCATGCCAATGCTGCTCTTTTTAGAAACCGCACATGGATTTGTGCCAAAACGCGTTTTAAGCACGAATATGACACTTTTGGTAGACGAGGATGCAGTTTTCTGCAAAACCACACGATATGCATGCAAATGGTGCTTTTGGGAGAACGCGCGTGTGGATTTCTACCAAACGACGTGAAAAGCATGCCAATGCTGCTCTTTTTAGAACCCGCACATGGATTTGTGCCAAAACGCGCTTTAAGCATGAATATGACACTTTTGGTAGACGAGTATGCAGTTTTCTGCAAAACTACACGATATGCATGCAAATGGTGCTTTTGGCAGAACGCGCGTGTGGATTTCTACCAAACGACGTGAAAAGCATGCCAATGCTGCTCTTTTTAGAACCCGCACATGGATTTGTGCCAAAACGCGTTTTAAGCATGAATACGCAACTTTTGGTAGACGAGGATGCAGTTTTCTGCAAAACTACACGATATGCATGCAAATGACGCTTTTGGCAGAACGCGCGTGTGGATTTCTACCAAACGACGTGAAAAGCATGCCAATGCTGCTCTTTTTAGCACCCGCACATGGATTTGTGCCAAAACGCGTTTTAAGCATGAATATGCAACTTTTGGTAGACGAGGATGCAGTTTTCTGCAAAACCACACGATATGCATGCAAATGGTGCTTTTGGCAGAACGCGCGTGTGGATTTCTACCAAACGACGTGAAAAGCATGCCAATGCTGCTCTTTTTAGAACCCGCACATGGATTTGTGCCAAAACGCGTTTTAAGCATGAATACGCAACTTTTGGTAGACGAGGATGCAGTTTTCTGCAAAACTACACGATATGCATGCAAATGACGCTTTTGGCAGAACGCGCGTGTGGATTTCTACCAAACGACGTGAAAAGCATGCCAATGCTGCTCTTTTTAGAACCCGCACATGGATTTGTGCCAAAACGCGTTTTAAGCACGAATATGACACTTTTGGTAGACGAGTATGCAGTTTTCTGCAAAACTACACGATATGCATGCAAATGGTGCTTTTGGCAGAACGCGCGTGTGGATTTTTACCAAACGACGTGAAAAGCATGCCAATGCTGCTCTTTTTAGAACCCGCACATGGATTTGTGCCAAAACGCGTTTTAAGCATGAATACGCAACTTTTGGTAGACGAGGATGCAGTTTTCTGCAAAACTACACGATATGCATGCAAATGACGCTTTTGGCAGAACGCGCGTGTGGATTTCTACCAAACGACGTGAAAAGCATGCCAATGCTGCTCTTTTTAGCACCCGCACATGGATTTGTGCCAAAACGCGTTTTAAGCATGAATATGCAACTTTTGGTAGACGAGGATGCAGTTTTCTGCAAAACCACACGATATGCATGCAAATGGTGCTTTTGGCAGAACGCGCGTGTGGATTTCTACCAAACGACGTGAAAAGCATGCCAATGCTGCTCTTTTTAGAACCCGCACATGGATTTGTGCCAAAACGCGTTTTAAGCATGAATACGCAACTTTTGGTAGACGAGGATGCAGTTTTCTGCAAAACTACACGATATGCATGCAAATGACGCTTTTGGCAGAACGCGCGTGTGGATTTCTACCAAACGACGTGAAAAGCATGCCAATGCTCCTCTTTTTAGAACCCGCACATGGATTTGTGCCAAAACGCGTTTTAAGCACGAATATGACACTTTTGGTAGACGAGTATGCAGTTTTCTGCAAAACTACACGATATACATGCAAATGGTGCTTTTGGCAGAACGCGCGTGTGGATTTTTACCAAACGACGTGAAAAGCATGCCAATGCTGCTCTTTTTAGAACCCGCACATGGATTTGTGCCAAAACGCGTTTTAAGCATGAATATGACACTTTTGGTAGACGAGTATGCAGTTTTCTGCAAAACTACACGATATGCATGCAAATGGTGCTTTTGGCAGAACGCGCGTGTGGATTTCTACCAAACGACGTGAAAAGCATGCCAATGCTGCTCTTTTTAGAACCCGCACATGGATTTGTGCCAAAACGCGTTTTAAGCATGAATATGCAACTTTTGGTAGACGAGGATGCAGTTTTCTGCAAAACTACACGATATGCATGCAAATGACGCTTTTGGCAGAACGCGCGTGTGGATTTCTACCAAACGACGTGAAAAGCATGCCAATGCTGCTCTTTTTAGAACCCGCACATGGATTTGTGCCAAAACGCGTTTTAAGCATGAATACGCAACTTTTGGTAGACGAGGATGCAGTTTTCTGCAAAACTACACGATATGCATGCAAATGACGCTTTTGGCAGAACGCGCGTGTGGATTTCTACCAAACGACGTGAAAAGCATGCCAATGCTGCTCTTTTTAAAACCCGCACATGGATTTGTGCCAAAACGCGTTTTAAGCATGAATATGACACTTTTGGTAGACGAGGATGCAGTTTTCTGCAAAACCACACGATATGCATGCAAATGGTGCTTTTGGCAGAACGCGCGTGTGGATTTCTACCAAACGACGTGAAAAGCATGCCAATGCTGCTCTTTTTAGAACCCGCACATGGATTTGTGCCAAAACGCGTTTTAAGCATGAATATGACACTTTTGGTAGACGAGTATGCAGTTTTCTGCAAAACTACACGATATGCATGCAAATGGTGCTTTTGGCAGAACGCGCGTGTGGATTTCTACCAAACGACGTGAAAAGCATGCCAATGCTGCTCTTTTTAGAACCCGCACATGGATTTGTGCCAAAACGCGTTTTAAGCATGAATATGACACTTTTGGTAGACGAGGATGGAGTTTTCTGCAAAACCACACGATATACATGCAAATGGTGCTTTTGGCAGAACGCGCGTGTGGATTTCTACCAAACGACGTGAGAAGCATGCCAATGCTGCTCTTTTTAGCACCCGCACATGGATTTGCGCCAAAACGCGTTTTAAGCATGAATATGCAACTTTTGGTAGACGAGGATGCAGTTTTCTGCAAAACCACACGATATGCATGCAAATGGTGCTTTTGGCAGAACGCGCGTGAGGATTTCTACCAAACGACGTGAAAAGCATGCCAATGCTGCTCTTTTTAGAACCCGCACATGGATTTGTGCCAAAACCCGTTTTAAGCATGAATATGACACTTTTGGTAGACGAGGATGCAGTTTTCTGCAAAACCACACGATATGCATGCAAATGGTGCTTTTGGCAGAATGCGCGTGTGGATTTCTACCAAACGACGTGAAAAGCATGCCAATGCTGCTCTTTTTAGAACCCGCACATGGATTTGTGCCAAAACGCGTTTTAAGCATGAATATCACACTTTGGTAGACGAGGATGCAGTTTTCTGCAAAACCACACGATATGCATGCAAATGGTGCTTTTGGCAGAACGCGCGTGTGGATTTCTACCAAACGACGTGAAAAGCATGCCAATGCTGCTCTTTTTAGAACCCGCACATGGATTTGTGCCAAAACGCGTTTTAAGCATGAATATGATACTTTTGGTAGACGAGTATGCAGTTTTCTGCAAAACTACACGATATGCATGCAAATGGTGCTTTTGGCAGAACGCGCGTGTGGATTTCTACCAAACGACGTGAAAAGCATGCCGATGCTGCTCTTTTTAGCACCCGCACATGGATTTGTGCCAAAACGCGTTTTAAGCATGAATACGCAACTTTTGGTAGACGAGGATGCAGTTTTCTGCAAAACTACACGATATGCATGCAAATGACGCTTTTGGCAGAACGCGCGTGTGGATTTCTACCAAACGACGTGAAAAGCATGCCGATGCTGCTCATTTTAGCACCCGCACATGGATTTGTGCCAAAACGCGTTTTAAGCATGAATATGCAACTTTTGGTAGACGAGGATGCAGTTTTCTGCAAAACCACACGATATGCATGCAAATGGTGCTTTTGGCAGAACGCGCGTGTGGATTTCTACCAAACGACGTGAAAAGCATGCCAATGCTGCTCTTTTTCGAACCCGCACATGGATTTGTGCCAAAACGCGTTTTAAGCATGAATATGACACTTTTGGTAGACGAGTATGCAGTTTTCTGCAAAACTACACGATATGCATGCAAAATGTGCTTTTGGCAGAACGCGCGTGTGGATTTCTACCAAACGACGTGAAAAGCATGCCAATGCTGCTCTTTTTAGAACCCGCACATGGATTTGTGCCAAAACGCGTTTTAAGCATGAATACGCAACTTTTGGTAGACGAGGATGCAGTTTTCTGCAAAACTACACGATATGCATGCAAATGACGCTTTTGGCAGAACGCGCGTGTGGATTTCTACCAAACGACGTGAAAAGCATGCCAATGCTGCTCTTTTTAGAACCCGCACATGGATTTGTGCCAAAACGCGTTTTAAGCATGAATATGACACTTTTGGTAGACGAGGATGCAGTTTTCTGCAAAAAACCACGATATGCATGCAAATGGTGCTTTTGGCAGAACGCGCGTGTGGATTTCTACCAAACGACGTGAAAAGCATGCCAATGCTGCTCTTTTTAGAACCCGCACATGGATTTGCGCCAAAACGCGTTTTAAGCATGAATATGACACTTTTGGTAGACGAGTATGCAGTTTTCTGCAAAACTACACGATATGCATGCAAATGGTGCTTTTGGCAGAACGCGCGTGTGGATTTCTACCAAACGACGTGAAAAGCATGCCAATGCTGCTCTTTTTAGAACCCGCACATGGATTTGTGCCAAAACGCGTTTTATGCATGAATACGCAACTTTTGGTAGACGAGGATGCAGTTTTCTGCAAAACTACACGATATGCATGCAAATGACGCTTTTGGCAGAACGCGCGTGTGGATTTCTACCAAACGACGTGAAAAGCATGCCAATGCTGCTCTTTTTAGAACCCGCACATGGATTTGTGCCAAAACGCGTTTTAAGCATGAATATGACACTTTTGGTAGACGAGTATGCAGTTTTCTGCAAAACTACACGATATGCATGCAAATGGTGCTTTTGGCAGAACGCACATGTGGATTTCTACCAAACGACGTGAAAAGCATGCCAATGCTGCTCTTTTTAGCACCCGCACATGGATTTGTGCCAAAACGCGTTTTAAGCATGAATATGACACTTTTGGTAGACGAGTATGCAGTTTTCTGCAAAACTACACGATATGCATGCAAATGGTGCTTTTGGCAGAACGCGCGTGTGGATTTCTACCAAACGACGTGAAAAGCATGCCAATGCTGCTCTTTTTAGCACCCGCACATGGATTTGTGCCAAAACGCGTTTTAAGCATGAATACGCAACTTTTGGTAGACGAGGATGCAGTTTTCTGCAAAACTACACGATATGCATGCAAATGACGCTTTTGGCAGAACGCGCGTGTGGATTTCTACCAAACGACGTGAAAAGCATGCCGATGCTGCTCATTTTAGCACCCGCACATGGATTTGTGCCAAAACGCGTTTTAAGCATGAATATGCAACTTTTGGTAGACGAAGATGCAGTTTTCTGCAAAACCACACGATATGCATGCAAATGGTGCTTTTGGCAGAACGCGCGTGTGGATTTCTACCAAACGACGTGAAAAGCATGCCAATGCTGCTCTTTTTCGAACCCGCACATGGATTTGTGCCAAAACGCGTTTTAAGCATGAATATGACACTTTTGGTAGACGAGTATGCAGTTTTCTGCAAAACTACACGATATGCATGCAAATGGTGCTTTTGGCAGAACGCGCGTGTGGATTTCTACCAAACGACGTGAAAAGCATGCCAATGCTGCTCTTTTTAGAACCCGCACATGGATTTGTGCCAAAACGCGTTTTAAGCATGAATACGCAACTTTTGGTAGACGAGGATGCAGTTTTCTGCAAAACTACACGATATGCATGCAAATGACGCTTTTTGCAGAACGCGCGTGTGGATTTCTACCAAACGACGTGAAAAGCATGCCAATGCTGCTCTTTTTAGAACCCGCACATGGATTTGTGCCAAAACGCGTTTTAAGCACGGATATGACACTTTTGGTAGACGAGGATGCAGTTTTCTGCAAAACCACACGATATGCATGCAAATGGTGCTTTTGGGAGAACGCGCGTGTGGATTTCTACCAAACGACGTGAAAAGCATGCCAATGCTGCTCTTTTTAGAACCCGCACATGGATTTGTGCCAAAACGCGTTTTAAGCATGAATATGACACTTTTGGTAGACGAGTATGCAGTTTTCTGCAAAACTACACGATATGCATGCAAATGGTGCTTTTGGCAGAACGCGCGTGTGGATTTCTACCAAACGACGTGAAAAGCATGCCAATGCTGCTCTTTTTAGAACCCGCACATGGATTTGTGCCAAAACGCGTTTTAAGCATGAATATGACACTTTTGGTAGACGAGGATGGAGTTTTCTGCAAAACCACACGATATGCATGCAAATGGTGCTTTTGGCAGAACGCGCGTGTGGATTTCTACCAAACGACGTGAAAAGCATGCCAATGCTGCTCTTTTTAGCACCCGCACATGGATTTGTGCCAAAACGCGTTTTAAGCATGAATATGCAACTTTTGGTAGACGAGGATGCAGTTTTCTGCAAAACCACACGATATGCATGCAAATGGTGCTTTTGGCAGAACGCGCGTGTGGATTTCTACCAAACGACGTGAAAAGCATGCCAATGCTGCTCTTTTTAGAACCCGCACATGGATTTGTGCCAAAACGCGTTTTAAGCATGAATACGCAACTTTTGGTAGACGAGGATGCAGTTTTCTGCAAAACTACACGATATGCATGCAAATGACGCTTTTGGCAGAACGCGCGTGTGGATTTCTACCAAACGACGTGAAAAGCATGCCAATGCTGCTCTTTTGAGAACCCGCACATGGATTTGTGCCAAAACGCGTTTTAAGCACGAATATGACACTTTTGGTAGACGAGTATGCAGTTTTCTGCAAAACTACACGATATGCATGCAAATGGTGCTTTTGGCAGAACGCGCGTGTGGATTTTTACCAAACGACGTGAAAAGCATGCCAATGCTGCTCTTTTTAGAACCCGCACATGGATTTGTGCCAAAACGCGTTTTAAGCATGAATATGACACTTTTGGTAGACGAGTATGCAGTTTTCTGCAAAACTACACGATATGCATGCAAATGGTGCTTTTGGCAGAACGCGCGTGTGGATTTCTACCAAACGACGTGAAAAGCATGCCAATGCTGCTCTTTTTAGAACCCGCACATGGATTTGTGCCAAAACGCGTTTTAAGCATGAATATGCAACTTTTGGTAGACGAGGATGCAGTTTTCTGCAAAACTACACGATATGCATGCAAATGACGCTTTTGGCAGAACGCGCGTGTGGATTTCTACCAAACGACGTGAAAAGCATGCCAATGCTGCTCTTTTTAGAACCCCCACATGGATTTGTGCCAAAACGCGTTTTATGCATGAATACGCAACTTTTGGTAGACGAGGATGCAGTTTTCTGCAAAACTACACGATATGCATGCAAATGACGCTTTTGGCAGAACGCGCGTGTGGATTTCTACCAAACGACGTGAAAAGCATGCCAATGCTGCTCTTTTTAGAACCCGCACATGGATTTGTGCCAAAACGCGTTTTAAGCATGAATATGACACTTTTGGTAGACGAGGATGCAGTTTTCTGCAAAACCACACGATATGCATGCAAATGGTGCTTTTGGCAGAACGCGCGTGTGGATTTCTACCAAACGACGTGAAAAGTATGCCAATGCTGCTCTTTTTAGAACCCGCACATGGATTTGTGCCAAAACGCGTTTTAAGCATGAATATGACACTTTTGGTAGACGAGTATGCAGTTTTCTGCAAAACTACACGATGTGCATGCAAATGGTGCTTTTGGCAGAACGCGCGTGTGGATTTCTACCAAACGACGTGAAAAGCATGCCAATGCTGCTCTTTTTAGAACCCGCACATGGATTTGTGCCAAAACGCGTTTAAAGCATGAATATGACACTTTTGGTAGACGAGGATGGAGTTTTCTGCAAAACCACACGATATGCATGCAAATGGTGCTTTTGGCAGAACGCGCGTGTGGATTTCTACCAAACGACGTGAAAAGCATGCCAATGCTGCTCTTTTTAGCACCCGCACATGGATTTGTGCCAAAACGCGTTTTAAGCATGAATATGCAACTTTTGGTAGACGAGGATGCAGTTTTCTGCAAAACCACACGATATGCATGCAAATGGTGCTTTTGGCAGAACGCGCGTGAGGATTTCTACCAAACGACGTGAAAAGCATGCCAATGCTGCTCTTTTTAGAACCCGCACATGGATTTGTGCCAAAACCCGTTTTAAGCATGAATATGACACTTTTGGTAGACGAGGATGCAGTTTTCTGCAAAACCACACGATATGCATGCAAATGGTGCTTTTGGCAGAATGCGCGTGTGGATTTCTACCAAACGACGTGAAAAGCATGCCAATGCTGCTCTTTTTAGAACCCGCACATGGATTTGTGCCAAAACGCGTTTTAAGCATGAATATCACACTTTGGTAGACGAGGATGCAGTTTTCTGCAAAACCACACGATATGCATGCAAATGGTGCTTTTGGCAGAACGCGCGTGTGGATTTCTACCAAACGACGTGAAAAGCATGCCAATGCTGCTCTTTTTAGAACCCGCACATGGATTTGTGCCAAAATGCGTTTTAAGCATGAATATGACACTTTTGGTAGACGAGGATGCAGTTTTCTGCAAAACCACACGATATGCATGCAAATGGTGCTTTTGGCAGAACGCGCGTGTGGATTTCTACCAAACGACGTGAAAAGCATGCCAATGCTGCTCTTTTTAGAACCCGCACATGGATTTGTGCCAAAATGCGTTTTAAGCATGAATATGACACTTTTGGTAGACGAGGATGCAGTTTTCTGCAAAACCACACGATATGCATGCAAATGGTGCTTTTGGCAGAACGCGCTTGTGGATTTCTACCAAACGACGTGAAAAGCATGCCAATGCTGCTCTTTTTAGAACCCGCACATGGATTTGTGCCAAAACGCGTTTTAAGCATGAATATGACACTTTTGGTAGACGAGTATGCAGTTTTCTGCAAAACTACACGATATGCATGCAAATGACGCTTTTGGCAGAACGCGCGTGTGGATTTCTACCAAACGACGTGAAAAGCATGCCGATGCTGCTCATTTTAGCACCCGCACATGGATTTGTGCCAAAACGCGTTTTAAGCATGAATACGCAACTTTTGGTAGACGAGGATGCAGTTTTCTGCAAAACCACACGATATGCATGCAAATGACGCTTTTGGCAGAACGCACGTGTGGATTTCTACCAAACGACGTGAAAAGCATGCCGATGCTGCTCATTTTAGCACCCGCACATGGATTTGTGCCAAAACGCGTTTTAAGCCTGAATATGACACTTTTGGTATACGAGGATGCAGTTTTCTGCAAAACCACACGATATGCATGCAAATGGTGCTTTTCGCAGAACGCGCTTGTGGATTTCTACCAAACGACGTGAAAAGCATGTCAATGCTGCTCTTTTTAGAACCCGCACACGGATTTGTGCCAAAACGCGTTTTAAGCATGAATATGACACTTTTGGTAGACGAGTATGCAGTTTTCTGCAAAACTACACGATATGCATGCAAATGGTGCTTTTGGCAGAACGCGCGTGTGGATTTCTACCAAACGACGTGAAAAGCATGCCAATGCTGCTCTTTTTAGAACCCGCACATGGATTTGTGCCAAAACGCGTTTTAAGCATGAATACGCAACTTTTGGTAGACGAGGTGCAGTTTTCTGCAAAACTACACGATATGCATGCAAATGACGCTTTTGGCAGAACGCGCGTGTGGATTTCTACCAAACGACGTGAAAAGCATGCCAATGCTGCTCTTTTTAGAACCCGCACATGGATTTGTGCCAAAACGCGTTTTAAGCATGAATATGACACTTTTCGTAGACGAGGATGCAGTTTTCTGCAAAACCACACGATATGCATGCAAATGGTGCTTTTGGCAGAACGCGCGTGTGGATTTCTACCAAACAACGTGAAAAGCATGCCAATGCTGCTCTTTTTAGAACCCGCACATGGAATTGTGCCAAAACGCGTTTTAAGCATGAATATGACACTTTTGGTAGACGAGGATGCAGTTTTCTGCAAAACCACACGATATGCATGCAAATGGTGCTTTTGGCAGAACGCGCGTGTGGATTTCTACCAAACGACGTGAAAAGCATGCCAATGCTGCTCTTTTTAGAACCCGCACATGGATTTGCGCCAAAACGCGTTTTAAGCATGAATATGACACTTTTGGTAGACGAGGATGAAGTTTTCTGCAAAACTACACGATATGCATGCAAATGACGCTTTTGGCAGAACGCACGTGTGGATTTCTACCAAACGACGTGAAAAGCATGCCAATGCTGCTCTTTTTAGAACCCGCACATGGATTTGTGCCAAAACGCGTTTTAAGCATGAATATGACACTTTTGGTAGACGAGTATGCAGTTTTCTGCAAAACTACACGATATGCATGCAAATGGTGCTTTTGGCAGAACGCGCGTGTGGATTTCTACCAAACGACGTGAAAAGCATGCCAATGCTGCTCTTTTTAGCACCCGCACATGGATTTGTGCCAAAACGCGTTTTAAGCATGAATATGACACTTTTGGTAGACGAGTATGCAGTTTTCTGCAAAACTACACGATATGCATGCAAATGGTGCTTTTGGCAGAACGCGCGTGTGGATTTCTACCAAACGACGTGAAAAGCATGCCAATGCTGCTCTTTTTAGAACCCGCACATGGATTTGTGCCAAAACGCGGTTTAAGCATGAATATGACACTTTTGGTAGACGAGTATGCAGTTTTCTGCAAAACTACACGATATGCATGCAAATGGTGCTTTTGGCAGAACGCGCGTGTGGATTTCTACCAAACGACGTGAAAAGCATGCCAATGCTGCTCTTTTTAGCACCCGCACATGGATTTGTGCCAAAACGCGTTTTAAGCATGAATACGCAACTTTTGGTAGACGAGGATGCAGTTATCTGCAAAACTACACGATATGCATGCAAATGACGCTTTTGGCAGAACGCGCGTGTGGATTTCTACCAAACGACGTGAAAAGCATGCCGATGCTGCTCATTTTAGAACCCGCACATGGATTTGTGCCAAAACGCGTTTTAAGCATGAATATGCAACTTTTGGTAGACGAGGATGCAGTTTTCTGCAAAACTACACGATATGCATGCAAATGACGCTTTTGGCAGAACGCGCGTGTGGATTTCTACCAAACGACGTGAAAAGCATGCCAATGCTGCTCTTTTTAGAACCCGCACATGGATTTGTGCCAAAACGCGTTTTAAGCATGAATATGACACTTTTGGTAGACGAGGATGCAGTTTTCTGCAAAACCACACGATATGCATGCAAATGGTGCTTTTGGCAGAACGCGCGTGTGGATTTCTACCAAACGACGTGAAAAGCATGCCAATGCTGCTCTTTTTAGAACCCGAACATGGATTTGTGCCAAAACGCGTTTTAAGCATGAATATGACACTTTTGGTAGACGAGTATGCAGTTTTCTGCAAAACTACACGATATGCATGCAAATGGTGCTTTTGGCAGAACGCGCGTGTGGATTTCTACCAAACGACGTGAAAAGCATGCCAATGCTGCTCTTTTTAGAACCCGCACATGGATTTGTGCCAAAACGCGTTTTAAGCATGAATATGACACTTTTGGTAGACGAGGATGGAGTTTTCTGCAAAACCACACGATATGCATGCAAATGGTGCGTTTGGCAGAACGCGCCTGTGGATTTCTACCAAACGACGTGAAAAGCATGCCAATGCTGCTCTTTTTAGAACCCGCACATGGATTTGTGCCAAAACCCGTTTTAAGCATGAATATGACACTTTTGGTAGACGAGGATGCAGTTTTCTGCAAAACCACACGATATGCATGCAAATGGTGCTTTTGGCAGAATGCGCGTGTGGATTTCTACCAAACGACGTGAAAAGCATGCCAATGCTGCTCTTTTTAGAACCCGCACATGGATTTGTGCCAAAACGCGTTTTAAGCATGAATATCACACTTTCGTAGACGAGGATGCAGTTTTCTGCAAAACCACACGATATGCATGCAAATGGTGCTTTTGGCAGAACGCGCGTGTGGATTTCTACCAAACGACGTGAAAAGCATGCCAATGCTGCTCTTTTTAGAACCCGCACATGGATTTGTGCCAAAATGCGTTTTAAGCATGAATATGACACTTTTGGTAGACGAGGATGCAGTTTTCTGCAAAACCACACGATATGCATGCAAATGGTGCTTTTGGCAGAACGCGCGTGTGGATTTCTACCAAACGACGTGAAAAGCATGCCAATGCTGCTCTTTTTAGAACCCGCACATGGATTTGTGCCAAAATGCGTTTTAAGCATGAATATGACACTTTTGGTAGACGAGGATGCAGTTTTCTGCAAAACCACACGATATGCATGCAAATGGTGCTTTTGGCAGAACGCCCGTGTGGATTTCTACCAAACGACGTGAAAAGCATGCCAATGCTGCTCTTTTTAGAACCCGCACATGGATTTGTGCCAAAACGCGTTTTAAGCATGAATATGACACTTTTGGTAGACGAGTATGCAGTTTTCTGCAAAACTACACGATATGCATGCAAATGACGCTTTTGGCAGAACGCGCGTGTGGATTTCTACCAAACGACGTGAAAAGCATGCCGATGCTGCTCATTTTAGCACCCGCACATGGATTTGTGCCAAAACGCGTTTTAAGCATGAATATGCAACTTTTGGTAGACGAGGATGCAGTTTTCTGCAAAACTACACGATATGCATGCAAATGGTGCTTTTGGCAGAACGCGCGTGTGGATTTCTACCAAACGACGTGAAAAGCATGCCAATGCTGCTCTTTTTAGCACCCGCACATGGATTTGTGCCAAAACGCGTTGTAAGCATGAATACGCAACTTTTGGTAGACGAGGATGCAGTTTTCTGCAAAACCACACGATATGCATGCAAATGACGCTTTTGGCAGAACGCGCGTGTGGATTTCTACCAAACGACGTGAAAAGCATGCCGATGCTGCTCATTTTAGCACCCGCACATGGATTTGTGCCAAAACGCGTTTTAAGCATGAATATGACACTTTTGGTATACGAGGATGCAGTTTTCTGCAAAACCACACGATATGCATGCAAATGGTGCTTTTCGCAGAACGCGCTTGTGGATTTCTACCAAACGACGTGAAAAGCATGTCAATGCTGCTCTTTTTAGAACCCGCACACGGATTTGTGCCAAAACGCGTTTTAAGCATGAATATGACACTTTTGGTAGACGAGTATGCAGTTTTCTGCAAAACTACACGATATGCATGCAAATGGTGCTTTTGGCAGAACGCGCGTGTGGATTTCTACCAAACGACGTGAAAAGCATGCCAATGCTGCTCTTTTTAGAACCCGCACATGGATTTGTGCCAAAACGCGTTTTAAGCATGAATATGACACTTTTGGTAGACGAGTATGCAGTTTTCTGCAAAACTACACGATATGCATGCAAATGGTGCTTTTGGCAGAACGCGCGTGTGGATTTCTACCAAACGACGTGAAAAGCATGCCAATGCTGCTCTTTTTAGAACCCGCACATGGATTTGTGCCAAAACGCGTTTTAAGCATGAATACGCAACTTTTGGTAGACGAGGATGCAGTTTTCTGCAAAACTACACGATATGCATGCAAATGACGCTTTTGGCAGAACGCGCGTGTGGATTTCTACCAAACGACGTGAAAAGCATGCCAATGCTGCTCTTTTTAGAACCCGCACATGGATTTGTGCCAAAACGCGTTTTAAGCATGAATATGACACTTTTCGTAGACGAGGATGCAGTTTTCTGCAAAACCACACGATATGCATGCAAATGGTGCTTTTGGCAGAACGCGCGTGTGGATTTCTACCAAACGACTTGAAAAGCATACCAATGCTGCTCTTTTTAGAACCCGCACATGGAATTGTGCCAAAACGCGTTTTAAGCATGAATATGACACTTTTGGTAGACGAGGATGCAGTTTTCTGCAAAACCACACGATATGCATGCAAATGGTGCTTTTGGCAGAACGCGCGTGTGGATTTCTACCAAACGACGTGAAAAGCATGCCAATGCTGCTCTTTTTAGAACCCGCACATGGATTTGCGCCAAAACGCGTTTTAAGCATGAATATGACACTTTTGGTAGACGAGGATGCAGTTTTCTGCAAAACTACACGATATGCATGCAAATGATGCTTTTGGCAGAACGCGCGTGTGGATTTCTACCAAACGACGTGAAAAGCATGCCAATGCTGCTCTTTTTTAGAACCCGCACATGGATTTGTGCCAAAACGCGTTTTAAGCATGAATATGAATCTTTTGGTAGACGAGTATGCAGTTTTCTGCAAAACTACACGATATGCATGCAAATGGTGCTTTTGGCAGAACGCGCGTGTGGATTTCTACCAAACGACGTGAAAAGCATGCCAATGCTGCTCTTTTTAGCACCCGCACATGGATTTGTGCCAAAACGCGTTTTAAGCATGAATATGACACTTTTGGTAGACGAGTATGCAGTTTTCTGCAAAACTACACGATATGCATGGAAATGGTGCTTTTGGCAGAACGCGCGTGTGGATTTCTACCAAACGACGTGAAAAGCATGCCAATGCTGCTCTTTTTAGAACCCGCACATGGATTTGTGCCAAAACGCGTTTTTAAGCATGAATATGACACTTTTGGTAGACGAGTATGCAGTTTTCGGCAAAACTACACGATATGCATGCAAATGGTGCTTTTGGCAGAACGCGCGTGTGGATTTCTACCAAACGACGTGAAAAGCATGCCAATGCTGCTCTTTTTCGAACCCGCACATGGATTTGTGCCAAAACGCGTTTTAAGCATGAATATGACACTTTTGGTAGACGAGTATGCAGTTTTCTGCAAAACTACACGATATGCATGCAAATGGTGCTTTTGGCAGAACGCGCGTGTGGATTTCTACCAAACGACGTGAAAAGCATGCCAATGCTGCTCTTTTTAGAACCCGCACATGGATTTGTGCCAAAACGACGTTTTAAGCATGAATATGACACTTTTGGTAGACGAGTATGCAGTTTTCTGCAAAACTACACGATATGCATGCAAATGGTGCTTTTGCAGAACGCGCGTGTGGATTTCTACCAAACGACGTGAAAAGCATGCCAATGCTGCTCTTTTTAGAACCCGCACATGGATTTGTGCGAAACCCGTTTTAAGCATGAATATGACACTTTTGGTAGACGAGTATGCAGTTTTCTGCAAAAACTACACGATATGCATGCAAATGGTGCTTTTGGCAGAACGCGCGTGTAGATTTCTACCAAACGACGTGAAAAGCATGCCAATGCTGCTCTTTTTAGAACCCGCACATGGATTTGTGCCAAAACGCGTTTTAAGCATGAATATGACACTTTTGGTAGACGAGTATGCAGTTTTCTGCAAAACTACACGATATGCATGCAAATGGTGCTTTTGGCAGAACGCGCGTGTGGATTTCTACCAAACGACGTGAAAAGCATGCCAATGCTGCTCTTTTTAGAACCCGCACATGGATTTGTGCCAAAACGCGTTTTAAGCATGAATACGCAACTTTTGGTAGACGAGGATGCAGTTTTCTGCAAAACTACACGATATGCATGCAAATGACGCTTTTGGCAGAACGCGCGTGTGGATTTCTACCAAACGACGTGAAAAGCATGCCAATGCTGCTCTTTTTAGAACCCGCACATGGATTTGTGCCAAAACGCGTTTAAGCATGAATACGCAACTTTTCGTAGACGAGGATGCAGTTTTCTGCAAAACTACACGATATGCATGCAAATGACGCTTTTGGCAGAACGCGCGTGTGGATTTCTACCAAACGACGTGAAAAGCATGCCAATGCTGCTCTTTTTAGCACCCGCACATGGATTTGTGCCAAAACGCGTTTTAAGCATGAATATGCAACTTTTGGTAGACGAGGATGCAGTTTTCTGCAAAACCACACGATAATGCAAATGGTGCTTTTGGCAGAACGCGCGTGAGGATTTCTACCAAACGACGTGAAAAGCATGCCAATGCTGCTCTTTTTAGAACCCGCACATGGATTTGTGCCAAAACGCGTTTTAGGCATGAATACGCAACTTTTGGTATACGAGGATGCAGTTTTCTGCAAAACCACACGATATGCATGCAAATGGTGCTTTTGGCAGAACGCGCGTGTGGATTTCTACCAAACGACGTGAAAAGCATGCCAATGCTGCTCTTTTTAGCACCCGCACATGGATTTGTGCCAAAACGCGTTTTAAGCATGAATATGACACTTTTGGTAGACGAGTATGCAGTTTTCGGCAAAACTACACGATATGCATGCAAATGGTGCTTTTGGCAGAACGCGCGTGTGGATTTCTACCAAACGACGTGAAAAGCATGCCAATGCTGCTCTTTTTAGCACCCGCTCATGGATTTGTGCCAAAACGCGTTTTAAGCATGAATACGCAACTTTTGGTAGACGAGGATGCAGTTTTCTGCAAAACTACACGATATGCATGCAACTGACGCTTTTGGCAGAACGCGCGTGTGGATTTCTACCAAACGACGTGAAAAGCATGCCGATGCTGCTCATTTTAGCACCCGCACATGGATTTGTGCCAAAACGCGTTTTAAGCATGAATATGCAACTTTTGGTAGACGAGGATGCAGTTTTCTGCAAAACCACACGATATGCATGCAAATGGTGCTTTTGGAAGAACGCGCGTGTGGATTTCTACCAAACGACGTGAAAAGCATGCCAATGCTGCTCTTTTTCGAACCCGCACATGGATTTGTGCCAAAACGCGTTTTAAGCATGAATATGACACTTTTGGTAGACGAGTATGCAGTTTTCTGCAAAACTACACGATATGCATGCAAATGGTGCTTTTGGCAGAACGCGCATGTGTATTTCTACCAAACGACGTGAAAAGCATGCCAATGCTGCTCTTTTTAGAACCCGCACATGAATTTGTGCCAAAACGCGTTTTAAGCATGAATATGACACTTTTGGTAGACGAGTATGCAGTTTTCTGCAAAACTACACGATATGCATGCAAATGGTGCTTTTGGCAGAACGCGCGTGTGGATTTCTACCAAACGACGTGAAAAGCATGCCAATGCTGCTCTTTTTAGCACCCGCACATGGATTTGTGCCAAAACGCGTTTTAAGCATGAATACGCAACTTTTGGTAGACGAGGATGCAGTTTTCTGCAAAACCACACGATATGCATGCAAATGACGCTTTTGGCAGAACGCGCGTGTGGATTTCTACCAAACGACGTGAAAAGCATGCCGATGCTGCTCATTTTAGCACCCGCACATGGATTTGTGCCAAAACGCGTTTTAAGCATGAATATGACACTTTTGGTATACGAGGATGCAGTTTTCTGCAAAACCACACGATATGCATGCAAATGGTGCTTTTGGCAGAACGCGCTTGTGGATTTCTACCAAACGACGTGAAAAGCATGTCAATGCTGCTCTTTTTAGAACCCGCACACGGATTTGTGCCAAAACGCGTTTTAAGCATGAATATGACACTTTTGGTAGACGAGTATGCAGTTTTCTGCAAAACTCTACGATATGCATGCAAATGGTGCTTTTGGCAGAACGCGCGTGTGGATTTCTACCAAACGACGTGAAAAGCATGCCAATGCTGCTCTTTTTAGCACCCGCACATGGATTTGTGCCAAAACGCGTTTTAAGCATGAATATGACACTTTTGGTAGACGAGGATGCAGTTTTCTGCAAAACCACACGATATGCATGCAAATAGTGCTTTTGGCAGAACGCGCGTGTGGATTTCTACCAAACGACGTGAAAAGCATGCCAATGCTGCTTTTTTTAGAACCCGCACATGGATTTGTGCCAAACCCGTTTTAAGCATGAATATGACACTTTTGGTAGACGAGTATGCAGTTTTCTGCAAAACTACACGATATGCATGCAAATGGTGCTTTTGGCAGAACGCGCGTGTGGATTTCTACCAAACGACGTGAAAAGCATGCCAATGCTGCTCTTTTTAGAACCCGCACATGGATTTGTGCCAAAACGCGTTTTAAGCATGAATATGACACTTTTGGTAGACGAGTATGCAGTTTTCTGCAAAACTACACGATATGCATGCAAATGGTGCTTTTGGCAGAACGCGCGTGTGGATTTCTACCAAACGACGTGAAAAGCATGCCAATGCTGCTCTTTTTAGAACCCGCACATGGATTTGTGCCAAAACGCGTTTTAAGCATGAATACGCAACTTTTGGTAGACGAGGATGCAGTTTTCTGCAAAACTACACGATATGCATGCAAATGACGCTTTTGGCAGAACGCGCGTTTGGATTTCTACCAAACGACGTGAAAAGCATGCCAATGCTGCTCTTTTTAGAACCCGCACATGGATTTGTGCCAAAACGCGTTTTAAGCATGAATACGCAACTTTTGGTAGACGAGGATGCAGTTTTCTGCAAAACTACACGATATGCATGCAAATGACGCTTTTGGCAGAACGCGCGTGTGGATTTCTACCAAACGACGTGAAAAGCATGCCAATGCTGCTCTTTTAGCACCCGCACATGGATTTGTGCCAAAACGCGTTTTAAGCATGAATATGCAACTTTTGGTAGACGAGGATGCAGTTTTCTGCAAAACCACACGATATGCATGCAAATGGTGCTTTTGGCAGAACGCGCGTGAGGATTTCTACCAAACGACGTGAAAAGCATGCCAATGCTGCTCTTTTTAGAACCCGCACATGGATTTGTGCCAAAACGCGTTTTAGGCATGAATACGCAACTTTTGGTAGACGAGGATGCAGTTTTCTGCAAAACCACACGACATGCATGCAAATGACGCTTTTGGCAGAACGCGCGTGTGGATTTCTACCAAACGACGTGAAAAGCATGCCGATGCTGCTCATTTTAGCACCCGCACATGGATTTGTGCCAAAACGCGTTTTAAGCATGAATATGACACTTTTGGTATACGAGGATGCAGTTTTCTGCAAAACCACACGATATGCATGCAAATGGTGCTTTTGGCAGAACGCGCTTGTGGATTTCTACCAAACGACGTGAAAAGCATGTCAATGCTGCTCTTTTTAGAACCCGCACACGGATTTGTGCCAAAACGCGTTTTAAGCATGAATATGACACTTTTGGTAGACGAGTATGCAGTTTTCTGCAAAACTACACGATATGCATGCAAATGGTGCTTTTGGCAGAACGCGCGTGTGGATTTCTACCAAACGACGTGAAAGGCATGCCAATGCTGCTCTTTTTAGCACCCGCACATGGATTTGTGCTAAAACGCGTTTTAAGCATGAATATGACACTTTTGGTAGACGAGGATGCAGTTTTCTGCAAAACCACACGATATGCATGCAAATAGTGCTTTTGGCAGAACGCGCGTG
>NW_027225945.1:0-36255 GCF_038994185.2 Dermacentor albipictus | reverse complement strand
GTATTGGCACGCGAAGGTAAGAGAAACTGACACACGCCGGCCGTCGTCATTGCACGGATTTCGCATTCGTGTTGCGCTTAATGAAAGCCAAGCTCGCGCCTATTATTTTACATTTGTCCCACGAAGCCGCCGGGAAATAGCAACGTGAGGTGATGGCCAAACAAGTCAACAAATGGGGAAGGAACAGTCAGAGAAAATGTACGGGCCCCTTGCTTTGAAGAAGCGTGGCACCATTGGTTTATTTCTTTTCGCTTGTCTATGTTTGGATTACTACTGCGAAGTCACTGGCATGTGCGTGCAAAGGGCATAGCCGAGGACCAAGCAAGGCGTACACAGTGATGTGTACGCCTCTCATGACAACAACGGGTTGTCATGAGAGAACTACTGCAGCCATGTAAACAAGGTTCTTGTTGCATGTGAGAAAGAAATGTCTGGTGGTGCTGTGACGTTCCTTTTTTCTTTTTTTTTTTCCTTCCATAATGCTCGAGTACTGGCAGGTTAAGAGGTACAAAGTTTCATATCTCAACAATACAAAGCGGTACCGCGATCGTGTGAGCTGCACACAACTACTCACGGAAGTTTTGTCTAAAAATTTTTATCCCACCGAAAACGCCTGTAACGTCTACGAAGGTATTGTAAAAGCCATACTCACACATGACTGGTATATCTCATCGAGGCGTGTAAATTGTGTTCCCTTTATACATATCGCCTTGTGCAATTAACAGAATTTCCAAATCCAGTTCCATCGCTGTGTGACGGAGCCTTCAAGCGCACAGTGGAACTGTTTTTTCTCTCTTCCATTTCACAGTTTTCCACACTCACTGGGAAAATAAAAAAAAAAGAATATTAAGAAAGAGGCAGAGCTCGGCATCAGTTGAAAATTGCACTGTTGCAGGCGCGGCCTTTGAACATCTTCGTTTACACGCAATTAGGCGCACCAAATTCGGTGCATTAGTTGGCGAGGAAATACATTTCTCCCGGCGGCTGCCGAGCTGGAGCTTCGCTATAAGATGACAACAACGCCGTCGATCCTGTGGCGAAGTTGCGTGCGTGAATGAAATCGAAAAAGCTAGCTGACGAAATGTAGGCACTGTATAGAGCAAAGTGTTGCGTTTCATGAGTGTTTGTCAAAACATGGGTGTCCCTTGCAAGTGCGAAAACTGTGTGCCGAATGCGTGGCACGGGGAAGCCGCGCTTGGGATCGCGCCTGCGAAGCGTTGGTTGATGCTACCTTGACATATTGTTTAAGGACCCTTCATACACACGGAAGTACCGCTTGCCTGTCCATAGTTTTGAGGCCCCAATTAGTTGCCCATGTCTCCTAACGCGCGTTCAACACCTGTCAATATTGTATTCCAAATTCGCTCTTAGAGCGGAAGTACATCGTTTTCCCTGCAACTCTCAAGTGGTGCTGGTAGTCCGTACGTGAGTTTGTCGTTAATCTTGCGAGGCGCATGCGTTCTTCTATGCGTGGACGGCAAAGTGCGGTACTGGCATGTCTGCACATGCGAGACGGTTTGCCTCCGAGTGCGGCCAAAACACGACGTTGTTGCCCCTCGAGAAGGCACCGTGGCGCGCACTTGTAGTTCGTGAAACGAGCATCAGCATGATCAAATCAAGGCAGTGGACAAGCAGTAATGTACCCTAAACCTGCCACCCATCTCCGTCGCGCGGAGATCGCGATAACAGCTCCGATGGCGTTGGGCGTGGAGCGCTAACCACTGTCGAGATCAGTGGTGTGGTCTCACACTCGGCACTGGCAATTCGCGACGCGCGGCGGTATAAGCGAGATTGTGGTGTTGGCTGAAACGGAAGAGAACAGCGCGGCATGCTGTCGTGTTTAAACTCAATTAAACCGCCTGCGAATGTGCTTTCCTTAGCCGCGAACAGGGCGGCCGCGCGAAAACGTGCCTCCTCCAGCATCCTGGCGAACGGCGGCGGCGTGCGCACCGCCCGAGACGGCTGCGCTGGCGCTGGCCAATCGGCGGGTGACTTGGAGAGGAGAAGAGTAGTGCGGCGAAGCACGACGCGCGCGGCGCAGGGGTCATTTTCACTCCGGCAGTCGACGACTTCGGACGCTCGCTCCGTTCGCCATGGCCAGGACCAAGCAAACCGCCCGTAAGAGCACCGGTGGGAAGGCTCCGCGTAAGCAGCTTGCTACCAAGGCTGCTCGCAAGAGTGCACCTGCCACAGGAGGGGTTAAGAAACCGCATCGCTACAGGCCTGGGACCGTGGCCCTTCGTGAAATTCGCCGCTACCAGAAGTCGACCGAACTTCTCATCCGCAAGCTGCCGTTCCAGCGCTTGGTGAGGGAAATCGCTCAGGATTTCAAGACCGACCTCCGATTCCAGAGTTCGGCTGTGATGGCCCTTCAGGAGGCCAGCGAGGCCTACCTGGTCGGTCTCTTCGAGGACACCAACCTGTGCGCCATCCACGCCAAGCGCGTTACCATCATGCCGAAGGACATCCAGCTGGCCCGGCGCATCCGTGGCGAGCGCGCCTAAGTTCGGCCGCTGTCTGCGCCGCAGCCTCGGTCGGTCAGGCAAGCAACACAAAACGGTCCTTCTCAGGACCACCTACATGTTTGCTTCGGCCACGGGAGCACGCGAGACCACGTACTCCAACCGTACCCTCTCGGTCTGTCTGTTCTGTTGTTGTTTTTTTATTATTAATATTTGTGCGTGTGTGTCTGTGGTGGGCTGCCGGTGCGAGGTGTTGCCTCGTTTGGTATGCATATGGTAAGTATTGCGCGCGCTCGAGCACGAACAAGAAGAGAGAGGAAAATAAAAAAAAGAAACAAAATGCGCGTTCGTTGCGAAACGGTTCGCGCATTCATGCGAAGAAGCCGCGCCCCAAAACGAAATTAACGCGGCCGATGTTGCGTGCAAGCTTTCGTGTATTGGAATGCCATGCGTGCGTTTGTTCACGTTCCTCATGCATACCTGCCTGGCTCATAAGTAAGTGCATGCTGGTTGCGGATATGGCCCATTTGTTGTTTGTTTTTAAGGGCCCATATCACAGTCCACTACGCGAATTGCAGTGAGGCTCGTGCCTGTGCGCCCCCGGACACCCTGAAGCTCGCTTTCTATCTACATTCGTGCACTGACATGCCAGCTAGCTAGCAGCAGCAGCAGCGTCAGTTCAAGAGTGGGCACGGTTGCGATAATTCAAACAGAGGGAAACGGGCGCAGAGAACGGGATTGCCAAGCAAAACCCTGCCGTCACACGCATTTCGGTGGTCCTGACAAGGACCGTTGGGTTGTGCGACGAGCGCGACTGTAGTCCGGCGGCTGGGAGCTCGCTTACGCCTTCTTCTCGGTCTTCTTTGGGAGAAGCACAGCTTGGATGTTGGGCAAGACGCCGCCCTGCGCGATCGTCACGCCGGAGAGCAGCTTGTTCAGCTCCTCGTCGTTGCGGATGGCGAGCTGCAGGTGGCGGGGGATGATCCTGGTCTTCTTGTTGTCACGAGCCGCGTTGCCAGCGAGCTCGAGCACTTCGGCAGCCAGGTACTCGAGGACGGCCGCGAGGTAGACGGGAGCGCCCGCTCCGACGCGCTCGGCGTAGTTTCCCTTGCGCAGGAGACGGTGGATACGGCCCACGGGGAACTGGAGACCCGCGCGGCTGGAACGCGTCTTGCTCTTGCCCTTCGCCTTGCCGCCTTTGCCGCGTCCGGACATGCTGGTGCTGTTGCTGAGACTGAGGACGAAACAACGACTTGCACAGTCGCGATCGGTGAGCGATTTGAGCCGTGCTCGTAGCGCCTTCGCCGCTCTCGCCGCCGCCGGTCCCAAAGGAAAGCGCGAGCGAGCACGAGGGAGAGGGAGAGAAGCCGCGCGGACCAATGGCGAGCGCGGCAATGCGAGGTCCCGTCAACACCACCCTCCCGCCATAAAAGCGCGGCGCACGCGACCGGTCGCGCGTATTCCGATCTCGTTTGTTCGGCTACTGACACTGCCGCGATGCCTCCCCAGCCCAGCGGTAAGGCCGTGAAGAAGGCCGGCAAGGCGCAGAAGAACGTGCGCGCCACCGACAAGAAGAAGAAGAAGCGCCGCAGGAAGGAGAGCTTCTCCATCTATATCTACAAGGTGCTGAAGCAGGTGCACCCGGACACTGGAGTCTCCAGCAAGGCCATGTCTATCATGAACAGCTTCGTGAACGACATCTTCGAGCGTATCGCCGCGGAGTCGTCCCGTCTGGCTCACTACAACAAGCGCTCGACCATCACGAGCCGGGAGATCCAGACGGCCGTGCGTCTGCTGTTGCCCGGTGAGCTGGCCAAACACGCCGTGTCCGAGGGCACCAAAGCCGTCACCAAGTACACCAGCTCCAAGTAGGCGACCGAGCGCTCGTCCGCGCAGCCAACACCCAACGGCTCTTCTCAGAGCCACCCAAGGTGTCTGCATTGGCATTGGGATGTAGCGAGAATCTCGACAATTCCGTCCGTTCCCTCTGTTTGACGCTTCCTCGTTTGCAAACGCCAGGCGCGCGCTGTTTGCGTTCTCGTTGTGACAGCGCGTGCGCTGAAAGATTTGTAGCAGAAACGCACAGAACGCCATGCGCTCAGCACAACAACACACACACAAAAAGGGACTCTCACGCGCCGATAGGGCCATTTTACTCCGCATTGGCTGCTTCAACACAGCGCAGCGGATGTCTCGCCATTCAGTTCCGTTTGCCAGAACTGCACTGCTGGCGTTGATGAAACTCTCGCACACGTACTTCTCGACTGCGCCGCATATATCTCAGCTCGTGAAATCCTAATCGACGCCCAGGACTCCCCATAGCCCGTCCCGAGGACTTTCTGTTTCCTAGGGGTCTTGCGGGTTTACTCAAAAGAGCCTTCCCAGCTCTCATTGATTTCTTTGAGTCGTCGAACCTTACCACGCGGCCATCGGCGCCGTTTCACGCTTCTTTTCTTCACGGCCTTACGCTCGTCCTCTCCCGTATTTGTTTCTCTTCACTCCTTTATTCGCCTTACCCTCCCCCGTGCAGTACTGTTGAGGTGACCTCCTAAGCGAGAGACTGTTGCGGTACTGCACTCTTCTCTTCTTTTACCAGTTCAACGTCACTTACTACTACTTCTTGTTTACAAACACGCGGCGCGCGCTGTCGGACAGCGCGTGTGCTACAACTTTTGTAGCAGAGCCGCACAGGAAGCCATGGGCTCAGCACAACAACACGCACAAAGCAAGTATGGGATGGGGCGCGTGAGGCGACTCTGCGCGAGCGGCCACGTTCGCCTGCACTAATTACCACGGCGCGTGTTTCACACACCTAGGACGATGAGGCGGTCGTTGCTGCACATTTACTTAATTCTGGTGTAGCGTAACTTTTAAAAGCAGGCAGCCCTCATCCCTCTTTTGTTTTTTTCACGCTTTATGTCTTCTCTTGTTTCGACGCGCTTTTAAAAGCGGGTCCTGAGGTGTGCCTTCATGGCTGCTAGAATGCCCTCTCGGCGGCCGCCCGCACGTAGGCAGCAGTGCTCCGGACTGAAATTCAGAGCCGCGCCATGCCAGTGCCGCATCGCTGTAGCAGTGGCTGGCGAGCGGAAATGGGTTAGCACGTTCACGAAGCAGCAGTGCGTAAGGGATATTTTACACTGTTATTACAAATGTATGTGTGAGTGGCTTTAAAAGGGGGAAAAGGAAGAGATAAGTACAGCGCTGTTACTGCCTCTCGTGCGAGGGCACCTTCACGGCGCTGTACGGGTGAGGGGAAAGGGATAAGAAAGGGTAGTGAAGAAAACAGAGTATAAAAGTGAATTATTACAAATGTAAGCTCTCCGCACACTTACATAGCTAGCGGTTTCGCGCGCGCCCTGCGTATAGCTGCCTTCGTACGGGGCGACGGGAGAGGGAGGAGGTCGGAGCGCCGTCAACAATGCCCTCTCTCTCTTCCGTCCCCTAGAATGCTGAATTGGGCTCGCGCGCGCGTCTTACGCTGGTTTCGGTGACGTTATCTGCGAGGCTACGTAAGCTATCGCGACGAAATTTGACGGTCGTGTAGGCACCAGTGAGCGGTGCCGGCGTGCGAAATTTGAAACGCCTGAGGCGAAGAGAGCATGAACGCGCCCTGTTTTGCGACTAGTGATCAAGGGAACGATGTTGGCGTGGCTGAGTTTGAAGTTGTGCGCACGGTGTGCTTTGCGGCAATGACCAGAGTGCACTTGCAAGCGTATCCGAGCTACCGGTGAACAGAACGAGTAATCATAATTACGAGAACACAATAAACTTGTTCCTGGGGCGCGACACGAGCAGTGAGTGCGTGCAGCATAGGACAATAACGTTGTTGACACGTTCATTTATTTATTTATTTTTTTTCTCTTGGCGCGTCGAGCAAAAGAAGAAGTGAGGCGGGTTGAACATCAGCAGTCAGAGGTGCCAAAGAGAAACAACATGAGAAAAAAAAAAAAAAAAAGTAAGCTCCGCGATTGTGTTACGAAGCCACTTGTCTCGAACTCAGTGCGTGGCCTAAGAAGGGCTCAGTGCAGCCACCCGCGACTCACTCGCGAAGAGAGGCCGCGCTGCCCGTGAGCCAATCGGCGCGCGTTTCGCCTCCTCGCCCTCTTTTTTGCGGCGCGGCTTCCTCGCTCGGTCGCGGCGCAGGGACTCGGCATTCGCTCTCCTGACTCGCTTCGAAGCAGCAGCAACAGCCGAGACGTGGCAAGGGCGGCAAGGGGCTCGGCAAGGGTGGCGCGAAGCGTCATCGTAAGGTGTTGCGTGACAACATCCAAGGCATCACCAAGCCTGCCATCCGTCGCCTCGCTCGCCGTGGTGGTGTCAAGCGTATCTCTGGCCTGATCTACGAGGAGACACGCGGTGTGCTCAAGGTGTTCCTCGAGAACGTGATCCGGGACGCCGTCACCTACACTGAGCACGCCAAGCGCAAGACCGTGACCGCCATGGACGTGGTGTATGCCCTCAAGCGTCAGGGCCGCACCCTCTACGGTTTCGGAGGCTAAGCAGCACGCGTGCGCGCCGTCGTCTGCAAGCAGCGCATCAGCTCCTCTGAAGAACCCAACAGCCCTCTTCAGGGCTACCCACCTGGTGCTTCGGCAGTGACGCGCAGGATTTGCGATCTCCTGCTCCGTTAGCCCTCTTTTGCATGCCATTATCTCGCATTCGGCCGCACGAGACGCGCGGTGAACTTGGGTCAGGTGAGCGAGCGCAACCGCATGTATTTGCAAGGCGTGGTAGCATTGCTTTTCGCCCTCGCAAGGCGAGCTTTGCTCGATTGCATTTGCGCTCGCCACTGTGTGCTGTGTTGCTCCCATTTCAGTCGCCGTCAGTCTGTCCGAGTTGCGACGTGGCGGTCGTTCGTGCAGCTCAGTTGTCGCCTTTGGTTGGACCCTGGTAGAGGCAACCAGAGTGGAATGATGATTAAAAGCAAGAGGTAATCATAAGCTCGTCGATGCGCATTTTGTCGCTTTGAAGTGGCTCGCTTCCTCTACTCCCTTGGAGAAGAGTACGAGCCGCGCGGCAGCGGGCGCATTTCAGTTAGGTAAGTTTTATATTTGACAAAGATAGCTCATGTGGGTACGCAACAAAGCAAAGCACGAGGAAAATATTGCCGGGCACGGGCCAGTGTGTAACAGCTGAAAGCGAGTTTTCTACAGGCAGCGTTTATTTGTTCTTTCCAGTGCAAGCGTTAAATGATTGAGCCTACTGTGTCTTAGCTCAATTCGCATGGCTTCGTTGGTTTGCGTGTGTGCGTCGGAGAAAGAATAACGAGCCAGTCCTCTTGCCCTACGAGCTGAGCGCCCGTCGTGTCCCTCGTCTAGCCTGCGGTTGTTGCAAGCCACCACCGTGCGATTCACAATTGTGTAACTCTTTTGAGCGACGCAAATGAATGCTAAGGTGAGATTAGCTAGTTAACTTTCGCTAGAACCGAGCTCACTGCGTTGTATTCAAACGGACGAGGGTGCGCGCGGTGGACACCGAGGCGCGTGCTGTTTTCATTGATGCTGTTGTTTGTGATACTTGTGTACAGGGTCACAGTGGGATTTCTTATTAGCGCGCTATAGGTGATAAGCAGTTGGTTCGATGCCTACGTGGCTCTTCTTGCAAGCCAATGCACTCCTTAGTTGACCAGAACAAGCGGAAAATAAAATAGAGGAGCAGAGCGGCGAAGTGTGCTTACTGAGACAGAAATATGCTTGCACAGTGCAGACTCACTTTCTCTCGTTATTTCTATACGACTGGCTCTTTCGTCATGCGTGCGTGTAGGTGATGCTGGGCGACCCTTGTTCGCGCCATATACTTAGATCGGTCAGGAAGCGGGCGCTGGACATGCGCTGTATTTAAAGAAAACAAAACTTTTTCGAGCGACGTATCCGTGCATGCCACACGCCGCGCGAGCTGGGGAAAAAGAGAGAGAGGGATGGGCGATTTGAGCGGTGCATCACGTATTTGTCGAACTCTTCGCCGCCAGAGGGAGCCGCCTGTCCTACATACGAACATTTGTCCTTGTGGCAGCTTATGTCCGGCGTATTACGCGCTGTAAGGCGGTTGCGTAATGGCATGGACGCGCCAAAGTGCACAAGACTACCTCTTGCCGCTGCATCCCTGGAATTTCGTGTATGTGCAAGCTGCTGTACAGAAAGATTCCGAATTCGAACCGGCTCCCTCACTCGTGGCACATGTATTGGCACGCGAAGGTAAGAGAAACTGACACACGCCGGCCGTCGTCATTGCACGGATTTCGCATTCGTGTTGCGCTTAATGAAAGCCAAGCTCGCGCCTATTATTTTACATTTGTCCCACGAAGCCGCCGGGAAATAGCAACGTGAGGTGATGGCCAAACAAGTCAACAAATGGGGAAGGAACAGTCAGAGAAAATGTACGGGCCCCTTGCTTTGAAGAAGCGTGGCACCATTGGTTTATTTCTTTTCGCTTGTCTATGTTTGGATTACTACTGCGAAGTCACTGGCATGTGCGTGCAAAGGGCATAGCCGAGGACCAAGCAAGGCGTACACAGTGATGTGTACGCCTCTCATGACAACAACGGGTTGTCATGAGAGAACTACTGCAGCCATGTAAACAAGGTTCTTGTTGCATGTGAGAAAGAAATGTCTGGTGGTGCTGTGACGTTCCTTTTTTCTTTTTTTTTTTCCTTCCATAATGCTCGAGTACTGGCAGGTTAAGAGGTACAAAGTTTCATATCTCAACAATACAAAGCGGTACCGCGATCGTGTGAGCTGCACACAACTACTCACGGAAGTTTTGTCTAAAAATTTTTATCCCACCGAAAACGCCTGTAACGTCTACGAAGGTATTGTAAAAGCCATACTCACACATGACTGGTATATCTCATCGAGGCGTGTAAATTGTGTTCCCTTTATACATATCGCCTTGTGCAATTAACAGAATTTCCAAATCCAGTTCCATCGCTGTGTGACGGAGCCTTCAAGCGCACAGTGGAACTGTTTTTTCTCTCTTCCATTTCACAGTTTTCCACACTCACTGGGAAAATAAAAAAAAAAGAATATTAAGAAAGAGGCAGAGCTCGGCATCAGTTGAAAATTGCACTGTTGCAGGCGCGGCCTTTGAACATCTTCGTTTACACGCAATTAGGCGCACCAAATTCGGTGCATTAGTTGGCGAGGAAATACATTTCTCCCGGCGGCTGCCGAGCTGGAGCTTCGCTATAAGATGACAACAACGCCGTCGATCCTGTGGCGAAGTTGCGTGCGTGAATGAAATCGAAAAAGCTAGCTGACGAAATGTAGGCACTGTATAGAGCAAAGTGTTGCGTTTCATGAGTGTTTGTCAAAACATGGGTGTCCCTTGCAAGTGCGAAAACTGTGTGCCGAATGCGTGGCACGGGGAAGCCGCGCTTGGGATCGCGCCTGCGAAGCGTTGGTTGATGCTACCTTGACATATTGTTTAAGGACCCTTCATACACACGGAAGTACCGCTTGCCTGTCCATAGTTTTGAGGCCCCAATTAGTTGCCCATGTCTCCTAACGCGCGTTCAACACCTGTCAATATTGTATTCCAAATTCGCTCTTAGAGCGGAAGTACATCGTTTTCCCTGCAACTCTCAAGTGGTGCTGGTAGTCCGTACGTGAGTTTGTCGTTAATCTTGCGAGGCGCATGCGTTCTTCTATGCGTGGACGGCAAAGTGCGGTACTGGCATGTCTGCACATGCGAGACGGTTTGCCTCCGAGTGCGGCCAAAACACGACGTTGTTGCCCCTCGAGAAGGCACCGTGGCGCGCACTTGTAGTTCGTGAAACGAGCATCAGCATGATCAAATCAAGGCAGTGGACAAGCAGTAATGTACCCTAAACCTGCCACCCATCTCCGTCGCGCGGAGATCGCGATAACAGCTCCGATGGCGTTGGGCGTGGAGCGCTAACCACTGTCGAGATCAGTGGTGTGGTCTCACACTCGGCACTGGCAATTCGCGACGCGCGGCGGTATAAGCGAGATTGTGGTGTTGGCTGAAACGGAAGAGAACAGCGCGGCATGCTGTCGTGTTTAAACTCAATTAAACCGCCTGCGAATGTGCTTTCCTTAGCCGCGAACAGGGCGGCCGCGCGAAAACGTGCCTCCTCCAGCATCCTGGCGAACGGCGGCGGCGTGCGCACCGCCCGAGACGGCTGCGCTGGCGCTGGCCAATCGGCGGGTGACTTGGAGAGGAGAAGAGTAGTGCGGCGAAGCACGACGCGCGCGGCGCAGGGGTCATTTTCACTCCGGCAGTCGACGACTTCGGACGCTCGCTCCGTTCGCCATGGCCAGGACCAAGCAAACCGCCCGTAAGAGCACCGGTGGGAAGGCTCCGCGTAAGCAGCTTGCTACCAAGGCTGCTCGCAAGAGTGCACCTGCCACAGGAGGGGTTAAGAAACCGCATCGCTACAGGCCTGGGACCGTGGCCCTTCGTGAAATTCGCCGCTACCAGAAGTCGACCGAACTTCTCATCCGCAAGCTGCCGTTCCAGCGCTTGGTGAGGGAAATCGCTCAGGATTTCAAGACCGACCTCCGATTCCAGAGTTCGGCTGTGATGGCCCTTCAGGAGGCCAGCGAGGCCTACCTGGTCGGTCTCTTCGAGGACACCAACCTGTGCGCCATCCACGCCAAGCGCGTTACCATCATGCCGAAGGACATCCAGCTGGCCCGGCGCATCCGTGGCGAGCGCGCCTAAGTTCGGCCGCTGTCTGCGCCGCAGCCTCGGTCGGTCAGGCAAGCAACACAAAACGGTCCTTCTCAGGACCACCTACATGTTTGCTTCGGCCACGGGAGCACGCGAGACCACGTACTCCAACCGTACCCTCTCGGTCTGTCTGTTCTGTTGTTGTTTTTTTATTATTAATATTTGTGCGTGTGTGTCTGTGGTGGGCTGCCGGTGCGAGGTGTTGCCTCGTTTGGTATGCATATGGTAAGTATTGCGCGCGCTCGAGCACGAACAAGAAGAGAGAGGAAAATAAAAAAAAGAAACAAAATGCGCGTTCGTTGCGAAACGGTTCGCGCATTCATGCGAAGAAGCCGCGCCCCAAAACGAAATTAACGCGGCCGATGTTGCGTGCAAGCTTTCGTGTATTGGAATGCCATGCGTGCGTTTGTTCACGTTCCTCATGCATACCTGCCTGGCTCATAAGTAAGTGCATGCTGGTTGCGGATATGGCCCATTTGTTGTTTGTTTTTAAGGGCCCATATCACAGTCCACTACGCGAATTGCAGTGAGGCTCGTGCCTGTGCGCCCCCGGACACCCTGAAGCTCGCTTTCTATCTACATTCGTGCACTGACATGCCAGCTAGCTAGCAGCAGCAGCAGCGTCAGTTCAAGAGTGGGCACGGTTGCGATAATTCAAACAGAGGGAAACGGGCGCAGAGAACGGGATTGCCAAGCAAAACCCTGCCGTCACACGCATTTCGGTGGTCCTGACAAGGACCGTTGGGTTGTGCGACGAGCGCGACTGTAGTCCGGCGGCTGGGAGCTCGCTTACGCCTTCTTCTCGGTCTTCTTTGGGAGAAGCACAGCTTGGATGTTGGGCAAGACGCCGCCCTGCGCGATCGTCACGCCGGAGAGCAGCTTGTTCAGCTCCTCGTCGTTGCGGATGGCGAGCTGCAGGTGGCGGGGGATGATCCTGGTCTTCTTGTTGTCACGAGCCGCGTTGCCAGCGAGCTCGAGCACTTCGGCAGCCAGGTACTCGAGGACGGCCGCGAGGTAGACGGGAGCGCCCGCTCCGACGCGCTCGGCGTAGTTTCCCTTGCGCAGGAGACGGTGGATACGGCCCACGGGGAACTGGAGACCCGCGCGGCTGGAACGCGTCTTGCTCTTGCCCTTCGCCTTGCCGCCTTTGCCGCGTCCGGACATGCTGGTGCTGTTGCTGAGACTGTACCGTTGTCAGATGGGAGGAGGACTTGGCACCTTTGAAGGCACCGCGTCCATGAGCATACATATCTCATCAACCCATCATCATCCGATACGTCGACCCCGGTACTCCCCCACAACCCGGGTTGACTGGGTGGGGGGACTTGGTTCGGGCCAACGGTCCTTCCCGGACAAGGGGGCTGTTGTGGTGCAGCAACACAAAGTTACCGCACGCAACACACAAACAGCCATGCTGGTCGTACAGGACTCGAGCCTGACTGACCTTCGGACTGCCTCGGCGCAAAAGAGGCTAAGGCATACAACCATGCAGAGCACCAAAGCCGTCCACGGAGCAGCGCGACCAACCAAGGGTGCGCCGCCACCGGTTCTAGCTCTGGGTTCCACTGAACCAAACAAAACCCCGTAGATCGACTGGCGCACACGGCCGAGTCGAGCGACCTTAGGAGCATGCATCATAACTTAATGGAAAGCTTTCCGCCTGACTCATCAAAAATTACCGCAGGACGGGCCCACACTTCGAGAAACTTCTTCTCGCCCAAGCGGTGCCGCTCCCGGGTGAGATGGAACCAGACCTCCTTCCGTGCTTTCGCAAGCACTTCGTGAAGGCCCGGCGCCCCCCTCCCGAAAACTGCATCGCAGCGTGCCAACCAAACTTGGTAGGAGCACTCAGCGAGGAGAAGCACGAACTGGTTGACCGCCTGATTAGGCAAAGGGTGCAAAAATCGGACTGTCTGATAGGGAATGCCTGGGAGATTAAAAAGACTAGCAATCCTACGGAGAAGAGCTGCAGGAAGCAAACACTGCGCAAACGCATGAACCGTGTCCTCACGAGCGCCACAGAACGGGCACGCTCCACGAACCGGGACGGCTGTGAAGGGCCCGTAGCCCAACGGCAGGCACCCTCGCGCCAGGCGATACATGAAAGTGGCACGCCTAGCGTCGAGGAAACCGGCCGTGATGAGCTTCCAGTTTGGCCTGTGGATGGACAGGTCATACATATGGCAATGCGGGGGGAGGCCTGGGGTGAGGATGTCTACTAACTCTTGGAGTGGAGTTGAAACTACGTCGATGTCGGGGCGAACCGTGCGGAGGCTGACCAAAGAGTTGGCAGCCGCCGCATAAATGGTGGATGGGGTTCCTGAACGAGGAGCACAGTGGGAAAATGTGCTCTGCGAAAACAAGCGGAGTCGGGTGCTAAGGAAAAACGAGGTAAAGCTTCGAGTCAGGAGCATATCCGAGTTAAGAGCGACCTGGGTCCATCTGACGTGTAGTGCGGTAGCCACGATGCCCAGGTCGGGAATTCCGAGTCCTCCCTTATCCCTGGGCAGCTTGAGCACCCGCCTAGCTACACAACCAGTTGTACCCTTCCAAAGGAAGCGAAAGAGAACCCTCTCCAAGATGAGCTTGGTTCGGGTTGAAACAGGAGACACACACGCCACATACGTCAGGAATGAAAACAAAAGTGAGCGCAGGATTGTCGCTCGAGCAGTCAATGGGCATGACAACGCGCTGAACTGCTGAATTCTGGTTTCAAGCTTCTCCTTAGCCTGTTGCCAGTTTTCAGGAGACAGACCATCTGGTTCGAATTGGAAGCCTAGAATGCGCAGCCGCGTTTTCACGGGGAGACCATGAACGGGCTGCGGACTGGACGGAGTGGAGTTCAAGTACATGGCTGCACTTTTCGACCTATTCAACCTTGCACCACTCGCCCCGCAGTAACTGTCCATGACCTCCAAGACGCCGCAAACTGAGGCTTCGTCCGGGACGACAATGGACAAGTCATCCGCATAGGCAAATAGCGCGACCGGAGGGGAACCTGGTGGGAGTAGGAACCTGCCAATTCTGCGGTCACAAGACAACCTCTGCAGAAGCGGTTCAAAAGCGAGCACGTAGAGGGCAGGTGAGAGGGGGTCCCCCTGCCGTACACCACGCCCCACAATGAACGCCTCCGAGACGCGGTCCCGTATGACAACAGCAGAAGTCGGTCGAGAATACAAAGCTTGGACCATCTGCCGAAAACCCACACTAAAACCAGCCTCTTCCAAAACACGGAAAAGGTACCTATGGCTAATAATGTCGAAAGCCTTCTCCTGATCAAAGGAGCAAAGAATACCTGGAAGTTTCCTGGTGTTTGCCCACAGGAGAAGGTCCCTCAAAGCTATACCGTGAAGCTGAGTAGAGCGCCCCTGGACACTGCATGCCTGGTACGGACCCAAAACAGTGCTGAGCGCTGGTGTGAGTCGCGTACACAGACACTTTGCTATGAGCTTATAATCGCAGTTCAGAAGCGTGATTGGACGCCATGCTCGCAGATCAGTGCTCCTCGACTCGTCCTTGCAAAGGAGAGTGATTAGCCCTTCTCGTTGAGACGCTGACAAAGTCCCTTCACTGAGTAGCCGGTTCACCAGTGATGTGAACGGCTTCCCTAACATTGTCCAAAATTTAACATAAAACTCGACTGTAAGACCATCGGAACCTGGACTGCGATTGCGCTTCATAGACTTCAAGGCAGAAAATAGCTCGTCCTCATCTATGGCTGAGTCGCACACTTGCGGCGGCTCAGCTGGTAAAACAAACGGAAAAACAGCTGGAGAGGCAACTGGTTCGGCATACAAAGACATGTAAAACTGCCTCGCCAGTGCAAGCACTCCGTCTGGTGAGTCGACTATGCTATTATCGCGTGGATCTACTAGGGAAGAGAGAGTTGTGCTCTTCCTTGAAAGATGTTTACGTAGGACATTTCTGCTGCACCACGCTTCCATTTCCCACAGCTCTGCCCGGGTTGTGGCCCTCAAGCCATCCCAGCGTCGCTGCAGGAGAATGCGAAGTTCCTTTCGGAGTGAGGCCAGCGCCGGAGCGACTCCAGGCCCGCCGGACAGTGGCCTCGAGAGCAGGAGGATCGCGTCGGAGACGATTTTTATCTCCTCACGCTCCTCGCGCGCCCGACGCTTGCCCCAAGACCTGAAGCACTCACGCACCCTGACTTTCACGTCATCCCATTCCGTACCACTTAGATTCGCTGTGTTATGAAGCGATCGAAATAGTATGGATGATACCTCTGCGGTTGCCTGCCTATCTTTTAGGAGACGTGGATTTAAGCGCCATGGTCTCTTTGCTCTTGGTACTAAACTAGAATCGGCAAACCGCAGAAATAGGAAGCTGTGGTCGCTAAGAGCAGAAGGAATTAACCACGAAGAATGCATACTGGGAGCCAGTGACGACGAGATGTAAAAACGGTCGATGCGGCTCTGCCCACCCCTCCCTGTCCATGTCATTCCTGACTGTCCAGGGCGAAGCACGCGCCAAGCATCGACCAGTCCCAGCCCATCGACGAGGTCTCGCAGTACACCATTACCACGCTTATCTTTCGTTATTGAAGTCCCTCTACGCGAGAGGCGGTCAACCAGTTCTAACACACAGTTGAAGTCGCCTACTAGAACTAGTCGAGAGGGACCGACCAAATAGGGTTCTAATGTACGGAAAAACTCTTTTTGTTCTCTAGCCTGGTTTGGAGCATACACGTTAACAATTCGAATGCCACAATCGAGATCCACCGACAAGACGCGGCCCTCGGAATCCCTGGCATGGCGAATAACAAGGCCGTCGAAATGCGGCATCAGAACGATGGCCGTACCCCGGCTGCCCGTCGCGCCATAACTCCAGTAAGACCGAGTGCGAAAAATCCGGTCGAAGTGGCTGATCTGGCCTAGCCTATGAATGTAAGTTTCCTGCAATACGAGAATATCTACCCTTCTGGATTTAGCCAAATTTACAACCTCTAACTGTTTAGAAGCGCGCGACAAACCCCGACAGTTAAATGTAGCTATAGTGAGAGAAGAAGCCATTTTAAAGGAGAAAGAGATTAGCTAGAAGCTAGTAGAAACAAAGGAAGACGAAAAGAGCTAGGAAAATAAATAGAGAGCAGGCTAGTATTAGGTAATACTAGCCGCTAACGACAAATAAGCAAAGACTACTTATGAGAGGGTCTCCGAACTTGGAGACCCCTCATCAGTAGACTCATAGGTTCTGTCCGAGAGTAACGAGCAATCGCACCGTCCCCATCCGCAATTGGGACAAGGAGGAGAACCCTCCGTGTCCGATGGGACCTCGGTATCAGAATCGGAAGTATCAACGGCACTGCGCTTCAGTTCAGGAGCGCCAGTCTCCGAGCCTTGGGAGCCACCTTCGTCCGAGCTCGACTCACGCTCCCCGGCCGCCGCCCTGGCAGCGGAACCAGCGCGGTGTGCGCGCCGGCTCTTACGCTTCTGGTTCGACCGACGAGCAGTGTCAGTCGCGCCAGTCAGCGGTTGGGACGCGCCCGGGATAGCGGCCGGCGTAGCGAGAGGCACACCAGCCACGGAGGCGACAGCGACCGCCGTTTCAGCCTCCTCGCCCGCCGCCCCCTCGCACGTTGCCGTGACGGAAGGGGGAGCGACCTCGGTGGCGTCCACGGAATCGCCGCCGCTCCCGGCGGCATCGACCACGCTCAAGGAGCCCTGGCTCTCTCCTTCCTCCAAGGCAGCAACCGTAGCAGCTACCGGCGAAGTAACCGCTTCCGCGACGGCAGGTTTCTGCTGTTCTGGCCTCGCGGTTACTGACGAGTAGGTGCGGACACTACACGCCGAAACCGCATGGTCGCCGCCGCAACGTACGCACGCCGCGTCGCAGGACGCGTGGCCAAACTGCTGGCAGCGCGCGCACTGAGGCGCGTCGCACGCGGCGGCGTGGTGTCCTGCCAAGTTACACCTACGGCACAACCTAACTACACCCTCGTACTCACACTGAACGACACGCTCACCTACACGAAGAAGGTTAGGAACGGGCCGCGCCATCTCTATCCGAATGCGCCGGTTACCGGTGCCAACGGCAGGGAAACCGGGCACGCATTCTTCGGAGATCCCGTGAACCTTTCCGAAGACCTCTAGCTCGGAGACGAGAGCCTGGTCCGGAAGATCCGCGGGGTAGCCAAACACCCTAACCAACTTCACACGCACACCTCTATACTCAAACCGAACTTCTACATCACGAACCTGCAGTGCGGGATCAGCTGAGAAGCGATCAACCGCGGCCTTACTCTTAAACGTTATCTCGAACCTTCCTGCGCCAAAGTCCTGTACTGACTTAAGGTCGTTCAACGAAAAGCGCTTTACGAGCGCCTTGCAAACATCTACGTTGGAAGCGCCTTTCGGAACTCGCCCGAAAAACGTAAGCGGCCGAAGCCGCGAAGGGGCCACCATCGCGGTAAAAACCACGTGGCGCCCGTGCCTAGCCGAAGTTTAAGCTAACACTACACAAGGTAGGAAGCTAGGAACCCTCAGCTAAACACTGGAAAAAACCAAGGACAAAAAAACAGCCACCGGAACACCTCACCGAATCGGAGACAGCGGGTTGGAGTCTAGAAGAATCCGCACCGTACACCTATCCAACCATTCCGAGAGGGGCCCACGTGGAGGGGATCCGCAGCACCGAAGCTCGAGCGCACAAGTCACGCCACCCCCGAGCCGATCACGCCACCACCGTCACGGGTGCTGTTGCTGAGACTGAGGACGAAACAACGACTTGCACAGTCGCGATCGGTGAGCGATTTGAGCCGTGCTCGTAGCGCCTTACTGAGGACGAAACAACGACTTGCACAGTCGCGATCGGTGAGCGATTTGAGCCGTGCTCGTAGCGCCTTCGCCGCTCTCGCCGCCGCCGGTCCCAAAGGAAAGCGCGAGCGAGCACGAGGGAGAGGGAGAGAAGCCGCGCGGACCAATGGCGAGCGCGGCAATGCGAGGTCCCGTCAACACCACCCTCCCGCCATAAAAGCGCGGCGCACGCGACCGGTCGCGCGTATTCCGATCTCGTTTGTTCGGCTACTGACACTGCCGCGATGCCTCCCCAGCCCAGCGGTAAGGCCGTGAAGAAGGCCGGCAAGGCGCAGAAGAACGTGCGCGCCACCGACAAGAAGAAGAAGAAGCGCCGCAGGAAGGAGAGCTTCTCCATCTATATCTACAAGGTGCTGAAGCAGGTGCACCCGGACACTGGAGTCTCCAGCAAGGCCATGTCTATCATGAACAGCTTCGTGAACGACATCTTCGAGCGTATCGCCGCGGAGTCGTCCCGTCTGGCTCACTACAACAAGCGCTCGACCATCACGAGCCGGGAGATCCAGACGGCCGTGCGTCTGCTGTTGCCCGGTGAGCTGGCCAAACACGCCGTGTCCGAGGGCACCAAAGCCGTCACCAAGTACACCAGCTCCAAGTAGGCGACCGAGCGCTCGTCCGCGCAGCCAACACCCAACGGCTCTTCTCAGAGCCACCCAAGGTGTCTGCATTGGCATTGGGATGTAGCGAGAATCTCGACAATTCCGTCCGTTCCCTCTGTTTGACGCTTCCTCGTTTGCAAACGCCAGGCGCGCGCTGTTTGCGTTCTCGTTGTGACAGCGCGTGCGCTGAAAGATTTGTAGCAGAAACGCACAGAACGCCATGCGCTCAGCACAACAACACACACACAAAAAGGGACTCTCACGCGCCGATAGGGCCATTTTACTCCGCATTGGCTGCTTCAACACAGCGCAGCGGATGTCTCGCCATTCAGTTCCGTTTGCCAGAACTGCACTGCTGGCGTTGATGAAACTCTCGCACACGTACTTCTCGACTGCGCCGCATATATCTCAGCTCGTGAAATCCTAATCGACGCCCAGGACTCCCCATAGCCCGTCCCGAGGACTTTCTGTTTCCTAGGGGTCTTGCGGGTTTACTCAAAAGAGCCTTCCCAGCTCTCATTGATTTCTTTGAGTCGTCGAACCTTACCACGCGGCCATCGGCGCCGTTTCACGCTTCTTTTCTTCACGGCCTTACGCTCGTCCTCTCCCGTATTTGTTTCTCTTCACTCCTTTATTCGCCTTACCCTCCCCCGTGCAGTACTGTTGAGGTGACCTCCTAAGCGAGAGACTGTTGCGGTACTGCACTCTTCTCTTCTTTTACCAGTTCAACGTCACTTACTACTACTTCTTGTTTACAAACACGCGGCGCGCGCTGTCGGACAGCGCGTGTGCTACAACTTTTGTAGCAGAGCCGCACAGGAAGCCATGGGCTCAGCACAACAACACGCACAAAGCAAGTATGGGATGGGGCGCGTGAGGCGACTCTGCGCGAGCGGCCACGTTCGCCTGCACTAATTACCACGGCGCGTGTTTCACACACCTAGGACGATGAGGCGGTCGTTGCTGCACATTTACTTAATTCTGGTGTAGCGTAACTTTTAAAAGCAGGCAGCCCTCATCCCTCTTTTGTTTTTTTCACGCTTTATGTCTTCTCTTGTTTCGACGCGCTTTTAAAAGCGGGTCCTGAGGTGTGCCTTCATGGCTGCTAGAATGCCCTCTCGGCGGCCGCCCGCACGTAGGCAGCAGTGCTCCGGACTGAAATTCAGAGCCGCGCCATGCCAGTGCCGCATCGCTGTAGCAGTGGCTGGCGAGCGGAAATGGGTTAGCACGTTCACGAAGCAGCAGTGCGTAAGGGATATTTTACACTGTTATTACAAATGTATGTGTGAGTGGCTTTAAAAGGGGGAAAAGGAAGAGATAAGTACAGCGCTGTTACTGCCTCTCGTGCGAGGGCACCTTCACGGCGCTGTACGGGTGAGGGGAAAGGGATAAGAAAGGGTAGTGAAGAAAACAGAGTATAAAAGTGAATTATTACAAATGTAAGCTCTCCGCACACTTACATAGCTAGCGGTTTCGCGCGCGCCCTGCGTATAGCTGCCTTCGTACGGGGCGACGGGAGAGGGAGGAGGTCGGAGCGCCGTCAACAATGCCCTCTCTCTCTTCCGTCCCCTAGAATGCTGAATTGGGCTCGCGCGCGCGTCTTACGCTGGTTTCGGTGACGTTATCTGCGAGGCTACGTAAGCTATCGCGACGAAATTTGACGGTCGTGTAGGCACCAGTGAGCGGTGCCGGCGTGCGAAATTTGAAACGCCTGAGGCGAAGAGAGCATGAACGCGCCCTGTTTTGCGACTAGTGATCAAGGGAACGATGTTGGCGTGGCTGAGTTTGAAGTTGTGCGCACGGTGTGCTTTGCGGCAATGACCAGAGTGCACTTGCAAGCGTATCCGAGCTACCGGTGAACAGAACGAGTAATCATAATTACGAGAACACAATAAACTTGTTCCTGGGGCGCGACACGAGCAGTGAGTGCGTGCAGCATAGGACAATAACGTTGTTGACACGTTCATTTATTTATTTATTTTTTTTCTCTTGGCGCGTCGAGCAAAAGAAGAAGTGAGGCGGGTTGAACATCAGCAGTCAGAGGTGCCAAAGAGAAACAACATGAGAAAAAAAAAAAAAAAAGTAAGCTCCGCGATTGTGTTACGAAGCCACTTGTCTCGAACTCAGTGCGTGGCCTAAGAAGGGCTCAGTGCAGCCACCCGCGACTCACTCGCGAAGAGAGGCCGCGCTGCCCGTGAGCCAATCGGCGCGCGTTTCGCCTCCTCGCCCTCTTTTTTGCGGCGCGGCTTCCTCGCTCGGTCGCGGCGCAGGGACTCGGCATTCGCTCTCCTGACTCGCTTCGAAGCAGCAGCAACAGCCGAGATGTCTGGACGTGGCAAGGGCGGCAAGGGGCTCGGCAAGGGTGGCGCGAAGCGTCATCGTAAGGTGTTGCGTGACAACATCCAAGGCATCACCAAGCCTGCCATCCGTCGCCTCGCTCGCCGTGGTGGTGTCAAGCGTATCTCTGGCCTGATCTACGAGGAGACACGCGGTGTGCTCAAGGTGTTCCTCGAGAACGTGATCCGGGACGCCGTCACCTACACTGAGCACGCCAAGCGCAAGACCGTGACCGCCATGGACGTGGTGTATGCCCTCAAGCGTCAGGGCCGCACCCTCTACGGTTTCGGAGGCTAAGCAGCACGCGTGCGCGCCGTCGTCTGCAAGCAGCGCATCAGCTCCTCTGAAGAACCCAACAGCCCTCTTCAGGGCTACCCACCTGGTGCTTCGGCAGTGACGCGCAGGATTTGCGATCTCCTGCTCCGTTAGCCCTCTTTTGCATGCCATTATCTCGCATTCGGCCGCACGAGACGCGCGGTGAACTTGGGTCAGGTGAGCGAGCGCAACCGCATGTATTTGCAAGGCGTGGTAGCATTGCTTTTCGCCCTCGCAAGGCGAGCTTTGCTCGATTGCATTTGCGCTCGCCACTGTGTGCTGTGTTGCTCCCATTTCAGTCGCCGTCAGTCTGTCCGAGTTGCGACGTGGCGGTCGTTCGTGCAGCTCAGTTGTCGCCTTTGGTTGGACCCTGGTAGAGGCAACCAGAGTGGAATGATGATTAAAAGCAAGAGGTAATCATAAGCTCGTCGATGCGCATTTTGTCGCTTTGAAGTGGCTCGCTTCCTCTACTCCCTTGGAGAAGAGTACGAGCCGCGCGGCAGCGGGCGCATTTCAGTTAGGTAAGTTTTATATTTGACAAAGATAGCTCATGTGGGTACGCAACAAAGCAAAGCACGAGGAAAATATTGCCGGGCACGGGCCAGTGTGTAACAGCTGAAAGCGAGTTTTCTACAGGCAGCGTTTATTTGTTCTTTCCAGTGCAAGCGTTAAATGATTGAGCCTACTGTGTCTTAGCTCAATTCGCATGGCTTCGTTGGTTTGCGTGTGTGCGTCGGAGAAAGAATAACGAGCCAGTCCTCTTGCCCTACGAGCTGAGCGCCCGTCGTGTCCCTCGTCTAGCCTGCGGTTGTTGCAAGCCACCACCGTGCGATTCACAATTGTGTAACTCTTTTGAGCGACGCAAATGAATGCTAAGGTGAGATTAGCTAGTTAACTTTCGCTAGAACCGAGCTCACTGCGTTGTATTCAAACGGACGAGGGTGCGCGCGGTGGACACCGAGGCGCGTGCTGTTTTCATTGATGCTGTTGTTTGTGATACTTGTGTACAGGGTCACAGTGGGATTTCTTATTAGCGCGCTATAGGTGATAAGCAGTTGGTTCGATGCCTACGTGGCTCTTCTTGCAAGCCAATGCACTCCTTAGTTGACCAGAACAAGCGGAAAATAAAATAGAGGAGCAGAGCGGCGAAGTGTGCTTACTGAGACAGAAATATGCTTGCACAGTGCAGACTCACTTTCTCTCGTTATTTCTATACGACTGGCTCTTTCGTCATGCGTGCGTGTAGGTGATGCTGGGCGACCCTTGTTCGCGCCATATACTTAGATCGGTCAGGAAGCGGGCGCTGGACATGCGCTGTATTTAAAGAAAACAAAACTTTTTCGAGCGACGTATCCGTGCATGCCACACGCCGCGCGAGCTGGGGAAAAAGAGAGAGAGGGATGGGCGATTTGAGCGGTGCATCACGTATTTGTCGAACTCTTCGCCGCCAGAGGGAGCCGCCTGTCCTACATACGAACATTTGTCCTTGTGGCAGCTTATGTCCGGCGTATTACGCGCTGTAAGGCGGTTGCGTAATGGCATGGACGCGCCAAAGTGCACAAGACTACCTCTTGCCGCTGCATCCCTGGAATTTCGTGTATGTGCAAGCTGCTGTACAGAAAGATTCCGAATTCGAACCGGCTCCCTCACTCGTGGCACATGTATTGGCACGCGAAGGTAAGAGAAACTGACACACGCCGGCCGTCGTCATTGCACGGATTTCGCATTCGTGTTGCGCTTAATGAAAGCCAAGCTCGCGCCTATTATTTTACATTTGTCCCACGAAGCCGCCGGGAAATAGCAACGTGAGGTGATGGCCAAACAAGTCAACAAATGGGGAAGGAACAGTCAGAGAAAATGTACGGGCCCCTTGCTTTGAAGAAGCGTGGCACCATTGGTTTATTTCTTTTCGCTTGTCTATGTTTGGATTACTACTGCGAAGTCACTGGCATGTGCGTGCAAAGGGCATAGCCGAGGACCAAGCAAGGCGTACACAGTGATGTGTACGCCTCTCATGACAACAACGGGTTGTCATGAGAGAACTACTGCAGCCATGTAAACAAGGTTCTTGTTGCATGTGAGAAAGAAATGTCTGGTGGTGCTGTGACGTTCCTTTTTTCTTTTTTTTTTTCCTTCCATAATGCTCGAGTACTGGCAGGTTAAGAGGTACAAAGTTTCATATCTCAACAATACAAAGCGGTACCGCGATCGTGTGAGCTGCACACAACTACTCACGGAAGTTTTGTCTAAAAATTTTTATCCCACCGAAAACGCCTGTAACGTCTACGAAGGTATTGTAAAAGCCATACTCACACATGACTGGTATATCTCATCGAGGCGTGTAAATTGTGTTCCCTTTATACATATCGCCTTGTGCAATTAACAGAATTTCCAAATCCAGTTCCATCGCTGTGTGACGGAGCCTTCAAGCGCACAGTGGAACTGTTTTTTCTCTCTTCCATTTCACAGTTTTCCACACTCACTGGGAAAATAAAAAAAAAAGAATATTAAGAAAGAGGCAGAGCTCGGCATCAGTTGAAAATTGCACTGTTGCAGGCGCGGCCTTTGAACATCTTCGTTTACACGCAATTAGGCGCACCAAATTCGGTGCATTAGTTGGCGAGGAAATACATTTCTCCCGGCGGCTGCCGAGCTGGAGCTTCGCTATAAGATGACAACAACGCCGTCGATCCTGTGGCGAAGTTGCGTGCGTGAATGAAATCGAAAAAGCTAGCTGACGAAATGTAGGCACTGTATAGAGCAAAGTGTTGCGTTTCATGAGTGTTTGTCAAAACATGGGTGTCCCTTGCAAGTGCGAAAACTGTGTGCCGAATGCGTGGCACGGGGAAGCCGCGCTTGGGATCGCGCCTGCGAAGCGTTGGTTGATGCTACCTTGACATATTGTTTAAGGACCCTTCATACACACGGAAGTACCGCTTGCCTGTCCATAGTTTTGAGGCCCCAATTAGTTGCCCATGTCTCCTAACGCGCGTTCAACACCTGTCAATATTGTATTCCAAATTCGCTCTTAGAGCGGAAGTACATCGTTTTCCCTGCAACTCTCAAGTGGTGCTGGTAGTCCGTACGTGAGTTTGTCGTTAATCTTGCGAGGCGCATGCGTTCTTCTATGCGTGGACGGCAAAGTGCGGTACTGGCATGTCTGCACATGCGAGACGGTTTGCCTCCGAGTGCGGCCAAAACACGACGTTGTTGCCCCTCGAGAAGGCACCGTGGCGCGCACTTGTAGTTCGTGAAACGAGCATCAGCATGATCAAATCAAGGCAGTGGACAAGCAGTAATGTACCCTAAACCTGCCACCCATCTCCGTCGCGCGGAGATCGCGATAACAGCTCCGATGGCGTTGGGCGTGGAGCGCTAACCACTGTCGAGATCAGTGGTGTGGTCTCACACTCGGCACTGGCAATTCGCGACGCGCGGCGGTATAAGCGAGATTGTGGTGTTGGCTGAAACGGAAGAGAACAGCGCGGCATGCTGTCGTGTTTAAACTCAATTAAACCGCCTGCGAATGTGCTTTCCTTAGCCGCGAACAGGGCGGCCGCGCGAAAACGTGCCTCCTCCAGCATCCTGGCGAACGGCGGCGGCGTGCGCACCGCCCGAGACGGCTGCGCTGGCGCTGGCCAATCGGCGGGTGACTTGGAGAGGAGAAGAGTAGTGCGGCGAAGCACGACGCGCGCGGCGCAGGGGTCATTTTCACTCCGGCAGTCGACGACTTCGGACGCTCGCTCCGTTCGCCATGGCCAGGACCAAGCAAACCGCCCGTAAGAGCACCGGTGGGAAGGCTCCGCGTAAGCAGCTTGCTACCAAGGCTGCTCGCAAGAGTGCACCTGCCACAGGAGGGGTTAAGAAACCGCATCGCTACAGGCCTGGGACCGTGGCCCTTCGTGAAATTCGCCGCTACCAGAAGTCGACCGAACTTCTCATCCGCAAGCTGCCGTTCCAGCGCTTGGTGAGGGAAATCGCTCAGGATTTCAAGACCGACCTCCGATTCCAGAGTTCGGCTGTGATGGCCCTTCAGGAGGCCAGCGAGGCCTACCTGGTCGGTCTCTTCGAGGACACCAACCTGTGCGCCATCCACGCCAAGCGCGTTACCATCATGCCGAAGGACATCCAGCTGGCCCGGCGCATCCGTGGCGAGCGCGCCTAAGTTCGGCCGCTGTCTGCGCCGCAGCCTCGGTCGGTCAGGCAAGCAACACAAAACGGTCCTTCTCAGGACCACCTACATGTTTGCTTCGGCCACGGGAGCACGCGAGACCACGTACTCCAACCGTACCCTCTCGGTCTGTCTGTTCTGTTGTTGTTTTTTTATTATTAATATTTGTGCGTGTGTGTCTGTGGTGGGCTGCCGGTGCGAGGTGTTGCCTCGTTTGGTATGCATATGGTAAGTATTGCGCGCGCTCGAGCACGAACAAGAAGAGAGAGGAAAATAAAAAAAAGAAACAAAATGCGCGTTCGTTGCGAAACGGTTCGCGCATTCATGCGAAGAAGCCGCGCCCCAAAACGAAATTAACGCGGCCGATGTTGCGTGCAAGCTTTCGTGTATTGGAATGCCATGCGTGCGTTTGTTCACGTTCCTCATGCATACCTGCCTGGCTCATAAGTAAGTGCATGCTGGTTGCGGATATGGCCCATTTGTTGTTTGTTTTTAAGGGCCCATATCACAGTCCACTACGCGAATTGCAGTGAGGCTCGTGCCTGTGCGCCCCCGGACACCCTGAAGCTCGCTTTCTATCTACATTCGTGCACTGACATGCCAGCTAGCTAGCAGCAGCAGCAGCGTCAGTTCAAGAGTGGGCACGGTTGCGATAATTCAAACAGAGGGAAACGGGCGCAGAGAACGGGATTGCCAAGCAAAACCCTGCCGTCACACGCATTTCGGTGGTCCTGACAAGGACCGTTGGGTTGTGCGACGAGCGCGACTGTAGTCCGGCGGCTGGGAGCTCGCTTACGCCTTCTTCTCGGTCTTCTTTGGGAGAAGCACAGCTTGGATGTTGGGCAAGACGCCGCCCTGCGCGATCGTCACGCCGGAGAGCAGCTTGTTCAGCTCCTCGTCGTTGCGGATGGCGAGCTGCAGGTGGCGGGGGATGATCCTGGTCTTCTTGTTGTCACGAGCCGCGTTGCCAGCGAGCTCGAGCACTTCGGCAGCCAGGTACTCGAGGACGGCCGCGAGGTAGACGGGAGCGCCCGCTCCGACGCGCTCGGCGTAGTTTCCCTTGCGCAGGAGACGGTGGATACGGCCCACGGGGAACTGGAGACCCGCGCGGCTGGAACGCGTCTTGCTCTTGCCCTTCGCCTTGCCGCCTTTGCCGCGTCCGGACATGCTGGTGCTGTTGCTGAGACTGAGGACGAAACAACGACTTGCACAGTCGCGATCGGTGAGCGATTTGAGCCGTGCTCGTAGCGCCTTCGCCGCTCTCGCCGCCGCCGGTCCCAAAGGAAAGCGCGAGCGAGCACGAGGGAGAGGGAGAGAAGCCGCGCGGACCAATGGCGAGCGCGGCAATGCGAGGTCCCGTCAACACCACCCTCCCGCCATAAAAGCGCGGCGCACGCGACCGGTCGCGCGTATTCCGATCTCGTTTGTTCGGCTACTGACACTGCCGCGATGCCTCCCCAGCCCAGCGGTAAGGCCGTGAAGAAGGCCGGCAAGGCGCAGAAGAACGTGCGCGCCACCGACAAGAAGAAGAAGAAGCGCCGCAGGAAGGAGAGCTTCTCCATCTATATCTACAAGGTGCTGAAGCAGGTGCACCCGGACACTGGAGTCTCCAGCAAGGCCATGTCTATCATGAACAGCTTCGTGAACGACATCTTCGAGCGTATCGCCGCGGAGTCGTCCCGTCTGGCTCACTACAACAAGCGCTCGACCATCACGAGCCGGGAGATCCAGACGGCCGTGCGTCTGCTGTTGCCCGGTGAGCTGGCCAAACACGCCGTGTCCGAGGGCACCAAAGCCGTCACCAAGTACACCAGCTCCAAGTAGGCGACCGAGCGCTCGTCCGCGCAGCCAACACCCAACGGCTCTTCTCAGAGCCACCCAAGGTGTCTGCATTGGCATTGGGATGTAGCGAGAATCTCGACAATTCCGTCCGTTCCCTCTGTTTGACGCTTCCTCGTTTGCAAACGCCAGGCGCGCGCTGTTTGCGTTCTCGTTGTGACAGCGCGTGCGCTGAAAGATTTGTAGCAGAAACGCACAGAACGCCATGCGCTCAGCACAACAACACACACACAAAAAGGGACTCTCACGCGCCGATAGGGCCATTTTACTCCGCATTGGCTGCTTCAACACAGCGCAGCGGATGTCTCGCCATTCAGTTCCGTTTGCCAGAACTGCACTGCTGGCGTTGATGAAACTCTCGCACACGTACTTCTCGACTGCGCCGCATATATCTCAGCTCGTGAAATCCTAATCGACGCCCAGGACTCCCCATAGCCCGTCCCGAGGACTTTCTGTTTCCTAGGGGTCTTGCGGGTTTACTCAAAAGAGCCTTCCCAGCTCTCATTGATTTCTTTGAGTCGTCGAACCTTACCACGCGGCCATCGGCGCCGTTTCACGCTTCTTTTCTTCACGGCCTTACGCTCGTCCTCTCCCGTATTTGTTTCTCTTCACTCCTTTATTCGCCTTACCCTCCCCCGTGCAGTACTGTTGAGGTGACCTCCTAAGCGAGAGACTGTTGCGGTACTGCACTCTTCTCTTCTTTTACCAGTTCAACGTCACTTACTACTACTTCTTGTTTACAAACACGCGGCGCGCGCTGTCGGACAGCGCGTGTGCTACAACTTTTGTAGCAGAGCCGCACAGGAAGCCATGGGCTCAGCACAACAACACGCACAAAGCAAGTATGGGATGGGGCGCGTGAGGCGACTCTGCGCGAGCGGCCACGTTCGCCTGCACTAATTACCACGGCGCGTGTTTCACACACCTAGGACGATGAGGCGGTCGTTGCTGCACATTTACTTAATTCTGGTGTAGCGTAACTTTTAAAAGCAGGCAGCCCTCATCCCTCTTTTGTTTTTTTCACGCTTTATGTCTTCTCTTGTTTCGACGCGCTTTTAAAAGCGGGTCCTGAGGTGTGCCTTCATGGCTGCTAGAATGCCCTCTCGGCGGCCGCCCGCACGTAGGCAGCAGTGCTCCGGACTGAAATTCAGAGCCGCGCCATGCCAGTGCCGCATCGCTGTAGCAGTGGCTGGCGAGCGGAAATGGGTTAGCACGTTCACGAAGCAGCAGTGCGTAAGGGATATTTTACACTGTTATTACAAATGTATGTGTGAGTGGCTTTAAAAGGGGGAAAAGGAAGAGATAAGTACAGCGCTGTTACTGCCTCTCGTGCGAGGGCACCTTCACGGCGCTGTACGGGTGAGGGGAAAGGGATAAGAAAGGGTAGTGAAGAAAACAGAGTATAAAAGTGAATTATTACAAATGTAAGCTCTCCGCACACTTACATAGCTAGCGGTTTCGCGCGCGCCCTGCGTATAGCTGCCTTCGTACGGGGCGACGGGAGAGGGAGGAGGTCGGAGCGCCGTCAACAATGCCCTCTCTCTCTTCCGTCCCCTAGAATGCTGAATTGGGCTCGCGCGCGCGTCTTACGCTGGTTTCGGTGACGTTATCTGCGAGGCTACGTAAGCTATCGCGACGAAATTTGACGGTCGTGTAGGCACCAGTGAGCGGTGCCGGCGTGCGAAATTTGAAACGCCTGAGGCGAAGAGAGCATGAACGCGCCCTGTTTTGCGACTAGTGATCAAGGGAACGATGTTGGCGTGGCTGAGTTTGAAGTTGTGCGCACGGTGTGCTTTGCGGCAATGACCAGAGTGCACTTGCAAGCGTATCCGAGCTACCGGTGAACAGAACGAGTAATCATAATTACGAGAACACAATAAACTTGTTCCTGGGGCGCGACACGAGCAGTGAGTGCGTGCAGCATAGGACAATAACGTTGTTGACACGTTCATTTATTTATTTATTTTTTTTCTCTTGGCGCGTCGAGCAAAAGAAGAAGTGAGGCGGGTTGAACATCAGCAGTCAGAGGTGCCAAAGAGAAACAACATGAGAAAAAAAAAAAAAAAAAGTAAGCTCCGCGATTGTGTTACGAAGCCACTTGTCTCGAACTCAGTGCGTGGCCTAAGAAGGGCTCAGTGCAGCCACCCGCGACTCACTCGCGAAGAGAGGCCGCGCTGCCCGTGAGCCAATCGGCGCGCGTTTCGCCTCCTCGCCCTCTTTTTTGCGGCGCGGCTTCCTCGCTCGGTCGCGGCGCAGGGACTCGGCATTCGCTCTCCTGACTCGCTTCGAAGCAGCAGCAACAGCCGAGATGTCTGGACGTGGCAAGGGCGGCAAGGGGCTCGGCAAGGGTGGCGCGAAGCGTCATCGTAAGGTGTTGCGTGACAACATCCAAGGCATCACCAAGCCTGCCATCCGTCGCCTCGCTCGCCGTGGTGGTGTCAAGCGTATCTCTGGCCTGATCTACGAGGAGACACGCGGTGTGCTCAAGGTGTTCCTCGAGAACGTGATCCGGGACGCCGTCACCTACACTGAGCACGCCAAGCGCAAGACCGTGACCGCCATGGACGTGGTGTATGCCCTCAAGCGTCAGGGCCGCACCCTCTACGGTTTCGGAGGCTAAGCAGCACGCGTGCGCGCCGTCGTCTGCAAGCAGCGCATCAGCTCCTCTGAAGAACCCAACAGCCCTCTTCAGGGCTACCCACCTGGTGCTTCGGCAGTGACGCGCAGGATTTGCGATCTCCTGCTCCGTTAGCCCTCTTTTGCATGCCATTATCTCGCATTCGGCCGCACGAGACGCGCGGTGAACTTGGGTCAGGTGAGCGAGCGCAACCGCATGTATTTGCAAGGCGTGGTAGCATTGCTTTTCGCCCTCGCAAGGCGAGCTTTGCTCGATTGCATTTGCGCTCGCCACTGTGTGCTGTGTTGCTCCCATTTCAGTCGCCGTCAGTCTGTCCGAGTTGCGACGTGGCGGTCGTTCGTGCAGCTCAGTTGTCGCCTTTGGTTGGACCCTGGTAGAGGCAACCAGAGTGGAATGATGATTAAAAGCAAGAGGTAATCATAAGCTCGTCGATGCGCATTTTGTCGCTTTGAAGTGGCTCGCTTCCTCTACTCCCTTGGAGAAGAGTACGAGCCGCGCGGCAGCGGGCGCATTTCAGTTAGGTAAGTTTTATATTTGACAAAGATAGCTCATGTGGGTACGCAACAAAGCAAAGCACGAGGAAAATATTGCCGGGCACGGGCCAGTGTGTAACAGCTGAAAGCGAGTTTTCTACAGGCAGCGTTTATTTGTTCTTTCCAGTGCAAGCGTTAAATGATTGAGCCTACTGTGTCTTAGCTCAATTCGCATGGCTTCGTTGGTTTGCGTGTGTGCGTCGGAGAAAGAATAACGAGCCAGTCCTCTTGCCCTACGAGCTGAGCGCCCGTCGTGTCCCTCGTCTAGCCTGCGGTTGTTGCAAGCCACCACCGTGCGATTCACAATTGTGTAACTCTTTTGAGCGACGCAAATGAATGCTAAGGTGAGATTAGCTAGTTAACTTTCGCTAGAACCGAGCTCACTGCGTTGTATTCAAACGGACGAGGGTGCGCGCGGTGGACACCGAGGCGCGTGCTGTTTTCATTGATGCTGTTGTTTGTGATACTTGTGTACAGGGTCACAGTGGGATTTCTTATTAGCGCGCTATAGGTGATAAGCAGTTGGTTCGATGCCTACGTGGCTCTTCTTGCAAGCCAATGCACTCCTTAGTTGACCAGAACAAGCGGAAAATAAAATAGAGGAGCAGAGCGGCGAAGTGTGCTTACTGAGACAGAAATATGCTTGCACAGTGCAGACTCACTTTCTCTCGTTATTTCTATACGACTGGCTCTTTCGTCATGCGTGCGTGTAGGTGATGCTGGGCGACCCTTGTTCGCGCCATATACTTAGATCGGTCAGGAAGCGGGCGCTGGACATGCGCTGTATTTAAAGAAAACAAAACTTTTTCGAGCGACGTATCCGTGCATGCCACACGCCGCGCGAGCTGGGGAAAAAGAGAGAGAGGGATGGGCGATTTGAGCGGTGCATCACGTATTTGTCGAACTCTTCGCCGCCAGAGGGAGCCGCCTGTCCTACATACGAACATTTGTCCTTGTGGCAGCTTATGTCCGGCGTATTACGCGCTGTAAGGCGGTTGCGTAATGGCATGGACGCGCCAAAGTGCACAAGACTACCTCTTGCCGCTGCATCCCTGGAATTTCGTGTATGTGCAAGCTGCTGTACAGAAAGATTCCGAATTCGAACCGGCTCCCTCACTCGTGGCACATGTATTGGCACGCGAAGGTAAGAGAAACTGACACACGCCGGCCGTCGTCATTGCACGGATTTCGCATTCGTGTTGCGCTTAATGAAAGCCAAGCTCGCGCCTATTATTTTACATTTGTCCCACGAAGCCGCCGGGAAATAGCAACGTGAGGTGATGGCCAAACAAGTCAACAAATGGGGAAGGAACAGTCAGAGAAAATGTACGGGCCCCTTGCTTTGAAGAAGCGTGGCACCATTGGTTTATTTCTTTTCGCTTGTCTATGTTTGGATTACTACTGCGAAGTCACTGGCATGTGCGTGCAAAGGGCATAGCCGAGGACCAAGCAAGGCGTACACAGTGATGTGTACGCCTCTCATGACAACAACGGGTTGTCATGAGAGAACTACTGCAGCCATGTAAACAAGGTTCTTGTTGCATGTGAGAAAGAAATGTCTGGTGGTGCTGTGACGTTCCTTTTTTCTTTTTTTTTTCCTTCCATAATGCTCGAGTACTGGCAGGTTAAGAGGTACAAAGTTTCATATCTCAACAATACAAAGCGGTACCGCGATCGTGTGAGCTGCACACAACTACTCACGGAAGTTTTGTCTAAAAATTTTTATCCCACCGAAAACGCCTGTAACGTCTACGAAGGTATTGTAAAAGCCATACTCACACATGACTGGTATATCTCATCGAGGCGTGTAAATTGTGTTCCCTTTATACATATCGCCTTGTGCAATTAACAGAATTTCCAAATCCAGTTCCATCGCTGTGTGACGGAGCCTTCAAGCGCACAGTGGAACTGTTTTTTCTCTCTTCCATTTCACAGTTTTCCACACTCACTGGGAAAATAAAAAAAAAAGAATATTAAGAAAGAGGCAGAGCTCGGCATCAGTTGAAAATTGCACTGTTGCAGGCGCGGCCTTTGAACATCTTCGTTTACACGCAATTAGGCGCACCAAATTCGGTGCATTAGTTGGCGAGGAAATACATTTCTCCCGGCGGCTGCCGAGCTGGAGCTTCGCTATAAGATGACAACAACGCCGTCGATCCTGTGGCGAAGTTGCGTGCGTGAATGAAATCGAAAAAGCTAGCTGACGAAATGTAGGCACTGTATAGAGCAAAGTGTTGCGTTTCATGAGTGTTTGTCAAAACATGGGTGTCCCTTGCAAGTGCGAAAACTGTGTGCCGAATGCGTGGCACGGGGAAGCCGCGCTTGGGATCGCGCCTGCGAAGCGTTGGTTGATGCTACCTTGACATATTGTTTAAGGACCCTTCATACACACGGAAGTACCGCTTGCCTGTCCATAGTTTTGAGGCCCCAATTAGTTGCCCATGTCTCCTAACGCGCGTTCAACACCTGTCAATATTGTATTCCAAATTCGCTCTTAGAGCGGAAGTACATCGTTTTCCCTGCAACTCTCAAGTGGTGCTGGTAGTCCGTACGTGAGTTTGTCGTTAATCTTGCGAGGCGCATGCGTTCTTCTATGCGTGGACGGCAAAGTGCGGTACTGGCATGTCTGCACATGCGAGACGGTTTGCCTCCGAGTGCGGCCAAAACACGACGTTGTTGCCCCTCGAGAAGGCACCGTGGCGCGCACTTGTAGTTCGTGAAACGAGCATCAGCATGATCAAATCAAGGCAGTGGACAAGCAGTAATGTACCCTAAACCTGCCACCCATCTCCGTCGCGCGGAGATCGCGATAACAGCTCCGATGGCGTTGGGCGTGGAGCGCTAACCACTGTCGAGATCAGTGGTGTGGTCTCACACTCGGCACTGGCAATTCGCGACGCGCGGCGGTATAAGCGAGATTGTGGTGTTGGCTGAAACGGAAGAGAACAGCGCGGCATGCTGTCGTGTTTAAACTCAATTAAACCGCCTGCGAATGTGCTTTCCTTAGCCGCGAACAGGGCGGCCGCGCGAAAACGTGCCTCCTCCAGCATCCTGGCGAACGGCGGCGGCGTGCGCACCGCCCGAGACGGCTGCGCTGGCGCTGGCCAATCGGCGGGTGACTTGGAGAGGAGAAGAGTAGTGCGGCGAAGCACGACGCGCGCGGCGCAGGGGTCATTTTCACTCCGGCAGTCGACGACTTCGGACGCTCGCTCCGTTCGCCATGGCCAGGACCAAGCAAACCGCCCGTAAGAGCACCGGTGGGAAGGCTCCGCGTAAGCAGCTTGCTACCAAGGCTGCTCGCAAGAGTGCACCTGCCACAGGAGGGGTTAAGAAACCGCATCGCTACAGGCCTGGGACCGTGGCCCTTCGTGAAATTCGCCGCTACCAGAAGTCGACCGAACTTCTCATCCGCAAGCTGCCGTTCCAGCGCTTGGTGAGGGAAATCGCTCAGGATTTCAAGACCGACCTCCGATTCCAGAGTTCGGCTGTGATGGCCCTTCAGGAGGCCAGCGAGGCCTACCTGGTCGGTCTCTTCGAGGACACCAACCTGTGCGCCATCCACGCCAAGCGCGTTACCATCATGCCGAAGGACATCCAGCTGGCCCGGCGCATCCGTGGCGAGCGCGCCTAAGTTCGGCCGCTGTCTGCGCCGCAGCCTCGGTCGGTCAGGCAAGCAACACAAAACGGTCCTTCTCAGGACCACCTACATGTTTGCTTCGGCCACGGGAGCACGCGAGACCACGTACTCCAACCGTACCCTCTCGGTCTGTCTGTTCTGTTGTTGTTTTTTTATTATTAATATTTGTGCGTGTGTGTCTGTGGTGGGCTGCCGGTGCGAGGTGTTGCCTCGTTTGGTATGCATATGGTAAGTATTGCGCGCGCTCGAGCACGAACAAGAAGAGAGAGGAAAATAAAAAAAAGAAACAAAATGCGCGTTCGTTGCGAAACGGTTCGCGCATTCATGCGAAGAAGCCGCGCCCCAAAACGAAATTAACGCGGCCGATGTTGCGTGCAAGCTTTCGTGTATTGGAATGCCATGCGTGCGTTTGTTCACGTTCCTCATGCATACCTGCCTGGCTCATAAGTAAGTGCATGCTGGTTGCGGATATGGCCCATTTGTTGTTTGTTTTTAAGGGCCCATATCACAGTCCACTACGCGAATTGCAGTGAGGCTCGTGCCTGTGCGCCCCCGGACACCCTGAAGCTCGCTTTCTATCTACATTCGTGCACTGACATGCCAGCTAGCTAGCAGCAGCAGCAGCGTCAGTTCAAGAGTGGGCACGGTTGCGATAATTCAAACAGAGGGAAACGGGCGCAGAGAACGGGATTGCCAAGCAAAACCCTGCCGTCACACGCATTTCGGTGGTCCTGACAAGGACCGTTGGGTTGTGCGACGAGCGCGACTGTAGTCCGGCGGCTGGGAGCTCGCTTACGCCTTCTTCTCGGTCTTCTTTGGGAGAAGCACAGCTTGGATGTTGGGCAAGACGCCGCCCTGCGCGATCGTCACGCCGGAGAGCAGCTTGTTCAGCTCCTCGTCGTTGCGGATGGCGAGCTGCAGGTGGCGGGGGATGATCCTGGTCTTCTTGTTGTCACGAGCCGCGTTGCCAGCGAGCTCGAGCACTTCGGCAGCCAGGTACTCGAGGACGGCCGCGAGGTAGACGGGAGCGCCCGCTCCGACGCGCTCGGCGTAGTTTCCCTTGCGCAGGAGACGGTGGATACGGCCCACGGGGAACTGGAGACCCGCGCGGCTGGAACGCGTCTTGCTCTTGCCCTTCGCCTTGCCGCCTTTGCCGCGTCCGGACATGCTGGTGCTGTTGCTGAGACTGAGGACGAAACAACGACTTGCACAGTCGCGATCGGTGAGCGATTTGAGCCGTGCTCGTAGCGCCTTCGCCGCTCTCGCCGCCGCCGGTCCCAAAGGAAAGCGCGAGCGAGCACGAGGGAGAGGGAGAGAAGCCGCGCGGACCAATGGCGAGCGCGGCAATGCGAGGTCCCGTCAACACCACCCTCCCGCCATAAAAGCGCGGCGCACGCGACCGGTCGCGCGTATTCCGATCTCGTTTGTTCGGCTACTGACACTGCCGCGATGCCTCCCCAGCCCAGCGGTAAGGCCGTGAAGAAGGCCGGCAAGGCGCAGAAGAACGTGCGCGCCACCGACAAGAAGAAGAAGAAGCGCCGCAGGAAGGAGAGCTTCTCCATCTATATCTACAAGGTGCTGAAGCAGGTGCACCCGGACACTGGAGTCTCCAGCAAGGCCATGTCTATCATGAACAGCTTCGTGAACGACATCTTCGAGCGTATCGCCGCGGAGTCGTCCCGTCTGGCTCACTACAACAAGCGCTCGACCATCACGAGCCGGGAGATCCAGACGGCCGTGCGTCTGCTGTTGCCCGGTGAGCTGGCCAAACACGCCGTGTCCGAGGGCACCAAAGCCGTCACCAAGTACACCAGCTCCAAGTAGGCGACCGAGCGCTCGTCCGCGCAGCCAACACCCAACGGCTCTTCTCAGAGCCACCCAAGGTGTCTGCATTGGCATTGGGATGTAGCGAGAATCTCGACAATTCCGTCCGTTCCCTCTGTTTGACGCTTCCTCGTTTGCAAACGCCAGGCGCGCGCTGTTTGCGTTCTCGTTGTGACAGCGCGTGCGCTGAAAGATTTGTAGCAGAAACGCACAGAACGCCATGCGCTCAGCACAACAACACACACACAAAAAGGGACTCTCACGCGCCGATAGGGCCATTTTACTCCGCATTGGCTGCTTCAACACAGCGCAGCGGATGTCTCGCCATTCAGTTCCGTTTGCCAGAACTGCACTGCTGGCGTTGATGAAACTCTCGCAC